>NC_052512.1:26839988-26864354 GCF_014356525.2 Nilaparvata lugens
CTTTGCGCACTAGTTGCACAAATAACTATTGTAGTTCTGATTTTATAATATATTATTTGGGTACATAAGAGAAGTCAAGAACCAATTTCTTCATGCAAAATTTCCTTGTGCTAGATACAGGGTGGCCCAAAAACCTCGTATTCTCGGCTCATTTCCCAGTTTTTAGCTACAATCTGAGATCAGGTAGAGCGTTCTATCTCATATAGATTTCCAGGTACACCTGACAACAATGCTCCTTGTATTTTGAAAAACACCTAATTTTCAGTTTCAACCATCATCACCAACTACATTGTCCTCACATTGATATTTCGCACAATGATTTGAGTTCATGAGATTATGTTCTTTGAGAATCATCCGTTGGATGCACTCCATTTCAGTATTTCCTAGTGAAGAGGCACGCTTAAGGACACCTCAAGGATCAAAATTTCAAACACTTATAAACTTCTGACACATTATCAGATTTCATCGTACTACACTTTATTCTTCTCGGCTCGTCAAGGCGGTGCAAAATCGTGCATCATAAGTCAAATTCGGTTAAAAATGAAAAATTTATTATTGAGTGTACTTAAGCCCCTATTCCAATATACAAAAAATGGCCAATTTCTAAAAAGTTCACAAATTTAACACTTTGAACAGAAAAAATTGTCATAGCAACTGCTATCAAACTTAGTTGAAAAAATCTGGTGTGGTACACTCACACAACTTTCCTTGCTCATTGAACTGTGTAAACTGTATAATTTAGGAGAATAACATAATGACGATTGGCGGCAACATATTTGAAACTACGATCAGAATTCTGTATATGTGTATTAGACTATAATTATAATTGTTTCCAGAGTACTTTTTCCTTTGTGTAAATTGTGAAATTCGATGATTCAAAAGTCTTCAAAACAGCTGTTCTACAGATGAAATATCTCGACTATGTGTTCTTTTTATGAACTCCACCTACCTACCTCATGCACGAGAAGGAGGTTACAAAGTCCATTTCTCAAGGATGGGGTGTACCCCCATTAGTTTCCCAGAGAGGTGACTCATGCCACTTGATAGAGCTGATAAATAGCTATACAGGGTATGAATTTGAAAAAAAATCGGTCAAGTCATTTTTGAGAAAATCGTGGAAAATAAGGTTTTTTAGTAATCATCATCCATTTTTCTGTTGAATATTACGGAGCTCCTGCAATTTTCCCAGAAATGAGAGTCATGTCAGTTGATAGGGATCTTAGTAGCTATCCATGGCATAAATTTGAAGAGAATCGTTCGATCCGTTTTTGAGAAAACCGTGAAAAACATGGTTTTTAAGTAGTTATCCGCCATTTTGGATTGAATTTTATTGAAATGAATTGAATTGAATCGGATTGAATTCAATTGAATTGAATTATTTTAATGGATTGGATTCTATCCTCATGGTATAAAGACCTTAAGTTTGAAATTTCAAGTCAATCGGTTGATTAGGAATGGAGGTAGTGTTCACAGACATACACACATACACACATATAGACCAACACCCAAAAAATCATGTTTTTGGACTCAGGGGACCTTGAAACGTATAGAAAACTTGAGATAAGGGTACCTTAATTTTTTTGGAAAGCAATACTTTCCTTACCTATGGTAATAGGGCAAGGAAAGTGAAAATATAGTTGGATGGTGAAAAGGAAGAAGAAGAAGAAGAAGAAGAAGAGAGAGAAGAAGAGAAGAAGGAGGAGAAGAAGAAGAGAGAAGAAGAAGAAGAAGAAGGAGGAGAAGAAGAAGAAGAAGAAGAAGAAGAAGAGAGAAAAGAGGAGGAAGAAGAAGAAGAAGAAGAAGAAGAAGAAGGAGGAGAAGAGAAGAAGAGAAGAAGAAGAAGGAGGAGAAGAAGAGGAGAAAAGAGAAGAAGAAGAAGACGAAGAAGAGAGAAGAAGAAGAAGAAGAAGGAGGAGGAGAAGAAGGAGGAGAAGAAGAAGAAGAAGAAGAAGAAGAAGAAGAATAAGAAGAAGAAGAGAAGAAGAAGAAGAAGAGAAGAAGAAGAAGAAGAGAAGAGAAGAAGAAGAAGAAGAAAAGAAGAAGAGAAGAAGAAGAAGAAGAAGAAGAAGAAGACGAAGAAGAAGAAGAAGAAGAAGTAAAGAAGAGAAGAAGAAGAATAGAAGAGAAGAAGAAGAAGAAGAAGAAGAAGAAGAAGAAGAAGAAGGAGAAAAAGAAGAAGAAAAGAAAAAGAAGAAGAAGAAGAAGAAAAAGAACAAGAAGAAGAAGAAGAAGAAGAAAAAGTAAGAGAAGAAGAACAGCAACTTGAGTGTCAAAAGACAGGCTGTAGTCGTTAAGAAAGTGTTGGGGGGTAAGTTAGTGAATAGTGGAGGAGTAATATGAATTTGGGACATTGGTGAGTGACAACGTCACACATCTCAAAATGGATTATGAGACAAACGTATGACGATGGTATGAGTAGAGTGTAGATTGTAGTGAGAGAGAGTTAGTGAGTGTGACAGAGAGTGAGAGGAGTGTGAGAGAACAGTCATGCGGCGTGTAGTGATGACGAGAGAAGTAAAAAAGACTTAAATGGCAAATTGATTGAATTTAGTTTTACCATATCATGCTAATATTGAAAGTATTAACAACTGTAATAATTTACGATAGAAATCCGATTAGATTGGACTTCTATCCAACTGAATCTATATGATAAGAATCCAAAAAAATGGGATGTTGTTCACTCCTTGCTGCCCGGGGATAGTAAGATCAACCATGAACTTCATTTGAATGAAGAAGGTAGTGTTATACCTGATAGTAAAAGAGTAGCAGGCATCTTCAATGAATACTTTATTCAGGTGCCTGAAAGGCTTTCTCAGTCTTGTCCTCCAATATCAGATGATTTGATCAAGCAGTACTCCGATGAATTTAAGAGTGATCATTGTACTAAGAGTATTTTCATGGCTCCTGTAAGTGAGCGAGCTTTGTAAAATATAAAGAATCTTTCATAAATAAGAGCTCAGGAATTGACTCAATTACAGCCAGATACTAAAGATAATCTCCCATATTTCTCTAAAATATTACTTCATCTGTTCAACTTATCTATAGCTTCAGGTCAATTCCCAGACATTTAAAAGATTGCTACTGTCATACCAATCTTCAAAAAGGGAGATCGGTTCTCAAATGTAACTATCGCCCAATCTCTCTCTTACCTATTCTATCAGAAGTTTTTGGAAAGCTGATTGAAAAAGATTATTGCATTTTTGGACTCTCACAATTTCTTCTCAAAACATCAATTTGGTTTTAGAGAGAACCTCATACAGAGTATGCATTGCAAAATTTTCTAAAAACTATTTATCTTGGTCTGAATAGGGGATGTGGTGGCAGGGCTGCGGGCCTTTTCATTAATATCAGTAAAGCATTTGACACAGTTAACCACAGTTTACTGCTTCTTAAGTTGTGGAGGGCAGGCATTAGGGGGGTGGCGTTGGAGTGGCTGGATCATTTTTGCAGGGTAGGAAGCAAGCTGTTAGAATTGAAAAGGTAACTAGTAATCTGATGGGAATCCACTATGGAGTGCCACAAGGCTCTGTCCTTGGACCCATCTTATTCTTGGTTTACATCAATGACTTGTTCAGGGGTAAATTCAAAGGTCAGATAACAGCTTTTGCTGATGACACTGCTCTGGCATATTCAAACACATTAGATATTCTTCGGTTGGAAATGCAACATGATCTCAATAAATTGACATTATGGTTCACCTGCAATAAGCTCTCAATGAATGTTCAGAGAACCAATTACATTTTTTTCAGTATTATGGGCAGTCTAAGCTTTGCGGATCCCATTCAACTGCATACGTGCATTTGTGATTCTGATCATTGTAATTGCCCAATTGTGAAAGGTGAGAATACAGTCAAATACTTGGGTGTTTTCCTTGACCAAAATGTGTCATGAAAAGCCCACATCTCATACTTGGAAAAGTCATCGCATTTCTACCTGAGAACTATGTACCAATTGAAGGGTCTTTGTAATTAAAGCTTTGAAAGATGTCTACCATTCATTTGCTCACTCTAGAATTAATTATGGTTTGAGCTGTTTGGGTGGCACCTACCATTCAATTATGAGTCCTATAATCAAACTCCAAAATCACTCATGAGGATTGTAGCAGAGTGTGATCGCCACAATCATACATTCCCCCTTTTCTGTTGACTTGGTATCCTCCCCATAAGATATTTTTATGTGCATAAAGTCTTGTCAATTTTCGATTTAGTGAGCGGGAATGATGGCGTAACTATTGATTATTGTGATTCAGTTACTGCCCTTATCGTACGAGGCAGGCTGATGGGTTGTTTGGTCGGGTGTCAGGCCAAAACACTTTATTTAAAAAAACCTTTCTTTTTCTAGCATCAAAATTTTCCAATCAGTTACCTTCCTCAATGAAAACCCTTTTCAACTGCCACAATAAAATAATAAAAATGAAATTGCATCTGAAAAAATGGCTTCTTTCAATTAGCACAGAAGGATTGGAAGCCATGTACTCTGTCACTGCCCGATGTATCTAACTTTCATGCACATTGTATGTACAGAACACTGTCCTCTTGCAAAACAAAATTATATAATATACACATGGACTATTACAAAAATGATGTACATAATATCATGCTCATACGATAATATATCGTATGATTATCTAATTATTTCCATATAAATCTATCTAAACTATTACTATGGAGACATATATATATATATATATATAATATATATATATATATATATATATATATATATATATATATATATACTCATAACTTGTAAGCCCCCCAAAGAATTCGCGCGTGCAAACTAGTAATTTAATTGGTCAGATCAGAAACCACATGAGTCACTATTTTAACAAAAATGAGTTTATGATGAAAATGGACTCTACAAAAGAAGCTTTATCACTTGTGTCAGAAACAACATCAGTCACATTCACTCTTGTAATGGTGTGCTTCCTGGGGGGTTATCTCTTACGATAGAGTCCCACGTTGTGAAGCCATTATGTAAAGATGTAGACCTTTGCCCCACTGGTTGAGTGACATTATGTAAAATGGTAAATTTAATATATATAAGAGCGGTTGTTGAAGTCCCTAATTTGCGGATAAATTCGCAAAAAGTTAAGGCCGTCCGGCTCGCCAAATTGCTGGGTTCAAACCGCAGCTCTAGCTCAGTGGTAGATGTATGAATTTTCCAAATATATTTAATCACCACAAGGTTCAATGACTGGTGATGAACAATTCTTACCGCTGCTCCTGTGAAGTTCTTGAAGAATACCAATAAGGAAATCAAAAAGATAGTTGATGACTGATTACCAGTACCCATGTATCCAATTGAGGATAATGAAGATCAACTATGGTTTTTTCTAGTTGATTTTTAAAACACTCGCTATGAATACAGGTATCCACCAATTTATCCTTCTGAAATTCCTTAGAACCTACAACGCCAGTTCTTGAAGCTCTCTGGATCCTTATATGAAATAACTGGAACCTTATTGATATAGTTATCAATATGTTTTTTTCTGGCGGACTAGTATGACTATCATCAAAGGATGATAAGTACTGAATGCTCTTAATAAGATCAATTTTAATTGATTCACTAATTTTATATGCTGCAGAATATTGTTTCTTGGTATTGAGACAGCCCAAACTGTATATTACGAGATGAATTAGGATAAAATAAAAACTTCTATGATTTTGTATGCTGACATAAAACACAAAATATATTCCCATAAAATAATATATATAAAATATTCTTATATTTATAATTCCGAAATATATATAAATTCTTTAATAGTTAAACAATTATCACAAGGTTTAATAGCATTCACAGTTGTGAGCTTGAAAAATTATAAATTTGTTTTTAATACTGATATATGGACTTCAAGTCAATTCGGAATTCTACAATTCAAAACCTGTTCGGTCTGTAGATTTAATAGGACATGCTTTGATCAATTAGCAAATAATAATTATTAAATTAATATAAAAAAAAATCTCAGGGTTTTTTATGAGTCCGTGCCGTGCATGGAAGTAAGCTTCCTACATAAATCAAATAAAATTCATAAAACGTTCTTATAAACTATATGATAGCACTCAACACGTTGCAAATTTTCCTTGACTTGAATTTATTTATATAGCGCTTTGATTAATTCCCCAACTCTAATTAAAAGGCCTTCATAAAACGAGCTCGTTTGAACTAACACTCACATTACTGATGTTCTTGGAGGTCTTGTAGAGTAAATTAATTATTTCCAATAATTAATTATGCAGGTCCTTTTCGTCTCGGCTGGGCTCGCGCATGGTCCAGATTTCTTATAGATTTCTTTCCGTATTAAAGATATATTTATGGGAACTGATTACAATTAAGAACTCTTTAACAACACTGAGTTCACAGATAAATAAACATCAATTACAAATAGTTCACATTTAAAAAAGGGATTGGCTTGATAATTTTTAAAATTTAACAAGAAGGAAGACCCTAATTTCCATGTGCATCCTCTCAGATCAAGATCACAAGCCAAAGAGAAGAGATTTTCGGAAAAATTTTATCTCTTCCTTGAACGATTTGTAAGCTTCCTTCTGATTGGCTTTTTAATTTAGCAAAACTCAATACAATTGGTTACTTCAGATTCAGGGTTTCTTCAACTTTATTATAGAAAAATAAATAAAAAGTTCTTATATAAATATATGGAGTGATTGTCTTAGACTATTCTAATAAATAAATCATGATATACGATACTATCATGCAATATACATTTAATTTTTTATATGAGTTTTGTATACTCTTGATTTTCGTACTTTTTTAGATTGTAATAAATATTTATGCAGCAATAATAGTTGTCCCTGTTTATTTACATAAACCTTCCTTAGTATATATAATACATCTTTTGTGAGTAAACTTTATAATTCAACTTGTACTGGTTGATCGAACAATCAGCTGATTCGTTAGGTGTTGATTCAAATAACTATCGATTTATCCTAGATCGATTTATTCATTTAAAAATATAAACAAACAATTCTAACCTCAAATGTACATGCAAACTTTTATTTTTTATGATCTGCCAATAATAAATAAGCCGCTTTATAATTTTTAATTCTGCCAATGGATCCACATTATTGTTGAATTACAATTATGCATGTTTTTTCTTATCGCTTTAGATAATACGATTACTCTTTATCGCTAACAACATTCAATTTTACTTGAGTGGTTCTTTGACTAGGTTATCTTTCCTTTCTATTTTATAATTCTATTAAAAGTTCAATAGTTCATTTCAAAAATATTTAGTATTGCTAGAATACCACGTGACACTCTTCACTGAGAAAAGGCATCCTAAAAATGACAGTGGGTGCAGAAAGCACATGAGTCGTTAGTTAGATTATCTTTCTATGTACTTAGTCCAATCCATTAGTGATATTTTATTTGAATTTAATATTTTAAACAATATATTTTTCAAAAATGATTTTTTTATAGCCCAATGTTTTTCATATTTTTTACCTCCCATATATTATTGATTATATAATGCATCATGAATAAAAAGTACATTATTTTTCCCATTATTGATTTGCTTGTTACAATGAATTTCATTTTATGCATAGGATTAATTTTTCATTCCAACCTTTGGTTTCTAAAAATTTTTTTTGGAAATGTATTCATCAATAATTATTTATGAAAAATTACACACATGTTTGCAAAAAAATGTAACCAAGAGTGAAAATCAACAGTTATTATACAAAGTTATTTGTGCAACTAGTGCGCAAGTGACGTTTGCTGCACGAAAGAACGTTACGCCCGAGCGTAGGCGAGGGCGGAATGGTTTCTTGATGCAGCAGAGAAACTTTGCGCACATATTTCACTTAAGTTTTTCTACAGTTCCATTGAATATGAAAAGTGGGTATTATGGGTAAAATTGCCTGAAATGCATCAATGTTTTTCTGTTTATTTTATTATTGATAAAAACCTTAATTTATGTCAAATTGAATAAAATGTTGTCCTTGGTTATAATATCCAATACTATATTAGCGCGTTGTGCTTGGTTGCACCTCTCTTCACTATAGCAGCCACAGCTGTCACTGTTACCAACTTCATTTTGATTTTGCTGCACTGTTCTCCATATAACCTACTAAGTTTTTGTGTTTCCATGTTGCAAACTGAGTGCTAAAATTTTTCTCCCGCACTAGAGCGGAAAAATGATTCTTTGCGTTCTGTAATCATGCAGCATGGCCACTGTTCAACGTAACTGTAGGAAAATAAAATTAGTTTCAAGCTGTCACCTTTAGTTTTTTTGTTGAACTATGCCTCCCTTTGGGTGTTTAGTGCAGAAACCACATGAGTCAAGCTTTGTTTTTTATTTTCAAAAAATTAAATTTGTGTTGTTCTGTTCAATTTTTCATGAAGAAAACTAAAATTGAATAGGAAAGTAATATAAACCATAAAAATATTTACATACTTATTTATTTAAGAGCTGGACAGTTTTTTGTGTCTCCTGAAAAATTCAGAAAATGTGACTCATGTGCTTTCTGATCTCACCGATTCAATTTCGAAATTGTCAGCTTAGGCATTCTAACGAAAAACGTTAGTTTTCTGTCAAAAAACGAGCTGTTTGGCTGAGTGGCGTCTGAGCAGTTGATGTTGATCCGATCCCAATGAGCACCTTAATCTAACCAATAATGTTAGTAACAGCATTCAAACTTTCGTTCGACAATAATTTTCAACATTGATTCCATCTTCAGTCTGTAGATTTCTATTTTTTCCTGACCCTCACTGTAATCTTGTTTCGTGGAAAGTTTTGTTCTCTCTTACCTGGGAGAAGAAGCAGAAGAGAAGGAGAAAAAGGAGAAGAAAAACGGGTAGAAGTTGAAGTCAGAGAAGATGTAAAAGAAGGAAAGGAGAAGAAGTAGTAGAAGAAGAAGAGAGAAGAAGAAGAAGAAGAGAAGAAGAGAAGAAGAAGAAGAGAAGAAGAAGAAGAGAGAAGAAGAAGAAGAAGAAGAAGAAGAAGAAGCAGAATATAGAAGGAATGAAGGAAACTAAGCAAACTTTGAGCAAAATAATTGTCACACTCTATGCTCTTGATACACGAATCTCCACAATATTTCCTTCATCTACTGTATGTCCATGGGGCCAAGAGTGTAGCAACTCTAGCTCTAGATTTATCTTATTTGTCTGAAATGAATAATTTCAAAGATATCGGAACTACAATAATTTTGCAAACGAAGGTGTTTTCAAGTCAGTGAATGGAGTACAAAGGTTCTTCTTTTTGGCAAAAAACAAAAACAGAACGATACCCAGATAATAGATCATTTATTGAATCAGCATTCCACACAGTAGAAAGGGGACTATTTCACACAAAATCCAATATTATGATATAATTTTCATCTATAAGCTATTTTCATTTATTGCAATAATAATAATTGGTCCCATTCTTTTCTTCAGCTATGAAAACTGCCTGTTTCCATCGTGCTATTCCGATCTTAGAAATGTAGGTACTCAAGTTATTATAATATTACAGAGTAAACCATTATAGCACTATAGAAATCAGCAGTTTTTGTAGCTGCAGCAATGGAATATGAAAGCCTTCATTGCATAAATGAAATAATTTATAGATGATTAACAGGAGGGGTAAAAGACAGCTCTACTCTGGATTCATTGAAGAGAGATTCCAAGAGAAATAGAGAGCATCACAAACAAACAAACAACTCCAACATTGGATTTTTCAATAATAATTTGGTTCCAATAAAACATTGTAGCTCGTGTGAAACATTACTGCACGCTCTTGAATGCCGCATCAACATCATGCGCTTTATAGGGGGCCTTTGTACTATCGTGTACTATGGCTATTGCCTGTAAAGAATAAAAATGCAGAAACAGTTGCTTCATCAATACTCCGCAATAAACAATGAATACAAGAGAAATTAATGATAGATTGATAAAAGCAAAATGCAAATCACAAAAGAATGATGATAAATATTGACAAAAGTTTATTATTCTGTATTTTGTTCAGTCCAATGGAATTATTATAGTAAAATCCACGTTATGATGACCGCTTTGATTAGCATTGATGATCTTATCTTTGTCTATCGTTCAACAAAGCAGGTAACTTTTTTTCTCATTTCTGCAAAGTTGCCAAATCATTCTTTGACAATGTGGAAATATAATTAATTGACAAAATTATTAATTTAGATTATAAAAATGTACTATTGAATAATTTCAAGATATATATTCAATCGACTAATGAAGTGATATAATATAAACTATTTTCAACAAGAACGAACTCTTGATATTACATCACATATCTCTTACTACTACTGAATAGCGAAAGGACCTCCTATATACTACCGGACCTGAGCCTAGTTATCTCCATCATCAATATTGTTATTGAGCTGGATGTAACAAAGAGTTTGAGACCATTTGCAAATCTTCTACGCCTCGTTCCGGAAAGCCAATTTTCTGACTCAAGCTGTTCAAAGTCTAGAGCTCATCTGAATCCCGAGCTCGGAAACCGGCCTTAAATACTGCAGTTTGGTAGATTTTAAGAGCTACTACTGTACAAGTACCAGAGCTGTGAGGCCAACTATGGAAATTCTGAAGAGAGCTGTAGCAGGAAGGCAGTATCCCGCTATACTGGATATGGGAGCGCAAAGGGGCTGAACTCACAGAGAGGGTGCATCACTGGAGAATGCTTCTTTCTGGGTTTATCGAAATGATCCTGATCAAACCCGAATGAGGGTCTAGGATATATTTGATCCTAGCCTGTTTGATTTAAATTCTCCATTCAGTTTTAATTGATCCACAGATGTGGTACCTATTGATTCAAAATGAATGATTAATTGATTCACAAGAAATTATAATAAGAGAATCAAACATTAATTAATAGTCTAATCATCTTCAAAAAAACGTTCATTAAAATATGTGTCTTGAAATGCTGTTCTGAGATAATCACTTCACTCACGGAAACTGCTAATTTGAAGTAGAAATTTCTAAAATGAATCTATGTAACAAATGTTTTATTATTGGATTTGGATAATATCCACCAGGTGATTGCATTTCATTGTTTAAATTTTCCATGCGTTTCGCTGCACGGCAAGATGCACGGCAGATTGCGCGGTTCGCTGAGCTGTTCGAGGTTCGGTTCGGCAAGTGTGAACATACTTCAAGAAATTGAACTCGAGAAAGTGTGACGTCATGCCAAATGAAATTCACGCTAAGCGTTGAAAGTTGATAGTGGATTTGGCCCTTGAGGCTCAACTCACACTAACGCGACTCAGGTTGAGGAGAGCCTCGACTCTAGTCGAGAGCATGTATTCAAATGGTGACAGTCGCGGAGACTAAAATCGACTAGTCCGAGTGTTACCATTTTTTGGAAACACTCTTACTTTGGAAATACTAGAGTCGAGTCTCTTCTCGACCTGAATCGCATAAGTGTGAGTTGAGCCTAAATAGCTCTGAACAGATGACAAGCGTCAGTGGCTGAATTTTCACATACCATGATGAATTTCATGCCAAATATGTTGAGGCGAATATTAAATACTCACCTGGTTACCATTTTTGAAGAAAAAAAATGCAGGAGTTCCTTTGTTCTGGAAATGTGTATTGAAAGAAGTATCTGGTTGACCGCGATCTTTTGCACCTTCCAATCCATAGTAGCATTTGACAGTTGGGTAATTATGGCAATAAGCCTACGTATAGAAAAAATCAAAGTTAAGAAAATTGTCCAACAAGCCAAGTTTTACAATACGATAATCAGCATGGATTGTCAAAGTCAGGTAAGCCTCACAAAACTCACCCAACCTCATATCATAAACTGCATCGCTGCAACCCTGTCACCCTAATGTCATCAAGCAAATTGCTACAGTTTCGAGCTGAAATTCACATGTTGATTTTTACTTTCCTTGCCCCTATTATCATAGGTGAGGAGAGTATTGCTTCCCAGAAAAAATCTTTACCTTGAATAGTCATTGATTAGCTCTATGAACTGCCACAAGTCTCATATCTGTAAAAATTTCAGGAGCTCCGCCCCATCTATGCAAAGTTTGATTTTGGATACCCAATTATCAGGCTTCAGATACAATTTGAACAGAAAACTTCAGATGAAAAAGATTGGGCATGGAAATCTCTACAATAATAATGCTCAGTAACATTTTCACCTAAAATTGAAAATAAGCTCGATATTCGTGAAAATGTGATTATTGAATCGCAAACTGTTGATTCTATTAAATCTTCCACTATTAAGTGATAGCAGACCTCGTGTGTCTCCAGCGTTATTATCCTGTCACTATCTCGCTCAGATCTTTGAATAGTAGACTTAGGATGCGCGTGAACACTGGCGTCAGGTGATCAATTCTCAAAATGGCAAGTAAAGTTGTGTGAGTGCGCCACACCAGATATTTTTATAAGTATGATGATTTGAGTTCCATCCCATGCATTTATCTTGGTGTTGAATATTCGTGAATCTGGATAGGTAATTGTGTTGTATATAAGCAAACAGACCTCTTTTATACATTATACATTTCTTCAAACTTATTTCAAACATTTTTTTGGAGATTCATCCTGATTTCAACAGATAAGCATGTCATCCGAATGCTCCTTTTGTCAGGGTAAAAAAAATCCAAGGCCATTATAGAATATTGTCAATTAAGGCATTCAATAAGCTGCCTGTTA
This sequence comes from Nilaparvata lugens, assembly GCF_014356525.2. Classification (NCBI taxonomy): domain Eukaryota; kingdom Metazoa; phylum Arthropoda; class Insecta; order Hemiptera; family Delphacidae; genus Nilaparvata; species Nilaparvata lugens. The sequence goes on from NC_052512.1 coordinate 26,852,613, forward strand.
GTGTGAGAAATATGGATCGAGCCCGTTGTAAAACACAATAGTCCAGTCAATATGGAAATAAAAAAAGGGGTGTGCTTGCAATTTATATTGTAGTTCTGATTTTTCAATATATTATTCGGGTACATAAGAGAAGTCCTGAACCAATTCTTCATGCAAAATTTCTTGTGCTAGATACAGAGTGTCCCAAAAACCTCGTATTTTCGGCTCATTTTCCAGTTTTCAGCTATTTCTGCCAACTCTCTTAATCGACAGAAAAATTTGCTTCCATCTTTTTCCTGGATTATGAAATTCTGAATAAAATGAGATTATTCGGAACCCTCTATCTCCAATGTGTAATGAGTTATGATTTTTCAAAAATGAGTGAAATTTTGAGAAAAGAAAATCAATTTTGATGAATTTTAGTTTTTGTTCAACAATATCTTCCGATTGTTACCATTTAGATGTATGATTCAAAATCCCTCTGGGCGTATTTTTGAGATCAGGTAGAGCGCTCTATCTCATATAGATTTCCAGGTACACCTGACAACAATGCTCCTTGTATTGTGAAAAACACCTCATTTTCAGCTTTAACCATCATCACCAACTACATAGTCTTCTCATTGATATTTCTCACAATGACATAAGTTCATAAGATTATGTTCTATGAGAATCACCCGTTTGATGCACTCAGTTCCAGTATTTCCTTGTGGAAACTTCTGAAACAATGCTCAGATCTCATCGTACTACACTTCATTCTTCTCGGCTCTCCAAGGCGGTCCAAAATCATGCATCATAAGTCAAATTCGGTCGAAAAGTGGAAAATTTATTGTTGAGGTGTACTAAAGCTCATATTCCAATACACAAAAAATGGCCAATTTCTATATTCAAAGCTATGTATCTCGGTAACCCCTTATTATAGAAATCATTACTTGATCTTGAAATGTACAATATAATTTCCACATCCACCTGGTGTTAACGATTCATGGAAAAATATTTCCGTAGAGTAAGATTTGATTGAAGAAAAAAATCCGGAAAGTGTGGAAATTGTTATCATATTAACGGTTTTAGCTGTACTATGATAGGAAAAAGTGATTCAAGTAGATTTTAGACAACTGAGCTCGTGGAGGATGTATTTATCTACAATTTGGAATTAGTCCAGGCGCTGGCTTACATTGAGCATACATGAGGGGGGCAGAGAATTTGACTCCGGATTATTGTTAGGGGTCTTTAGTGTATATGAAACTCGATGTCGTCACGTCCCAGGGTGGGATTGTGGGGGAGTGGGGTAAGTTGTAAAAAACGCGAGCTTATAAAATCGCCTGTCCTGCAGTTACTATTCATAGTACAGCTTTTAATTTTTTCTCAATATTATGTACACATAACTGGCTTTCAATGTGGTCCTCTACATTTTTGCGATTAACCGCATAGTTTTTCCGTAAAAAAATAAAATATCTCGAAAAATGTATTTTTTATTATGGACTTTTTGTTATTTCTCGAATATTCAAGTAATTAGCCGACTTAGAGGAAAAGGCTCCGCATAAACTTTGTGGGCCGTTTCTTCCTGAAGCCAATGATATATATAGTTTGGAGGTTACGATAATAGATGCGACGGTGTGAGGGGGATAAGTAGCACTGTTATGCTGTGGCGCGGTCCACCCCATGATTAATGCATGTAATGGCCTGTCTATCGCATAGCTCCTACTAGTCTATGTATTCAAATTATGTATTTCTGGAACGCTATCTTATGTATTTTCGGTCGCTGAACACGATTTTTCAACTCTTGAGCCTCAATAATTGATAATTCTCATCATAATATACAAATTATGGTCAAAATTACAAAGGTCATCTCATTATCATTATTTATGATTGTTTATATTTATATTTATATTTATTGTTCATATTCATGAATATCATTGTAATGATAAACCATCTTGTTAGGAATCCTATATGTGTTTCTCAGTTGTAATGGTGTGAATTGCCAACCATCCATATGTGGTGCGGTATTTTTGATATTTATAAGAGCGGTTGCTAAAATCCCTATTTTGCAAATAAATTCGCAAAAAGTTAAGGCCGTCCGGCTCGCAAAAATGCTGGGTTCAAACCACAGCTCTAGCTCAGTGGTAGATGCATGAATTTTCCAATTATAATTAATCACCACAAGGTTCAATGACTGGTGATCAATAATTCTTACTGCTGCTTCCGTGGAGCTCTTGAAGAATACCAATGAGGAAGTCAAAAAGATAGTTGGTGACTGACTATCAGTAACCATGTATCCAATCGAGAATAATGAGGACCAACTATGGTTTCTTCTAGTTGATTTTCAAAACGCTTGTCATGAATACAGGTATTCACCAATTTACCCTTCTGAAATTCCTTGGAACTTACAATGCCAGTTCTTGAAGTTTTCTAGATCCTTATATGATATACTGTAACCTTATTGATATAATTATCGGTATGATTTTTCTGGCGGAATAGTATTACTATCATCAAAGGATGATAAGTAGTAAATGCTCTGAATAAGATCAATATTATTTGATCCGTTGATTTTATATGTTGCAGAAGATTTTTTCTTGGTACCAAGACAGCTCAAATTGTATATCACGAGATGAGTTAGGATATAATAAAAACTTCTAAGATTAGTATGCTTACATAAAACATAAAATATATTCCCATAAAATGATATATATAGAATATTCTTATATCTATTATTCTCTTTAAATAAATTATTTTCTAATATTTGAATAATTATCACAGAGTTTATGAACATTCACAATATTGAGTGCTTTAAAAAATATAGTATATTTAATACTGATACGTGGACTTCATGTCAATTCAGAATTCTACAACTTAAAACCTGTTCAGTCTGTAGATTTAACAGGACATACTTTGATCAATGAACAAATAATAATCAATAAAAATAACAATCAAGAAATCTCAGGGTTTATGAGTTCGTGCCATGAATGGAAATAGGCTTCCTACATAAATCAATAAATTCATAGAAGAGTTTTTATAACTTATATGATAGAAGTTGACACATTGCAAATTTCTTAAACTTGAATAATTCTATACAGCGCTTTGATCAATTCCCCAATTCACTGCTAAAGGCCTTCTTAATAAATGAGCTCATTTGAGACAAATTTTGCACACTTACTATAATGATGTTCTTGAAGGTCTTGTAGAATAAATTATCATTTCCAATAATTAATTAGCCGGGTCCTTTCCTCTCCGCTGGGCTCGTGTATGGTCCAGATTTATCATAGATTTCTATCAGTATTAAAAATATATTTATGGAATAAGTTACAGTTAAGAACTCTTTAGCAACACTGAGTTCACAAATAATCAAACATTAATCACATATACCTGACATTTAAAAAGGAATTGGCTTGATGATTTTAAAAATTAATAGGAAGAAAGAACCCTAATCTCCATGTGCTCCTCACAGATCGAGATCACAAGCCAGAGAGAGTGATTTTCAGAAAAATTTCATCTCTTCCTTATACAATTTATAAGCTTCCTTCTGATTGGCTTTCTAATCTTAGTAAGACGTGATGTAATTGGTTCTTTGAGATTCAGGGTTTTCCTAACTTTGTTATACAAAGATGAATAAAAAGTTTTTACATAGATAAATTAGGTAGTAGACTGAGAGTATTCCAATAATTAAATCTCGATATATGATGCTATAATATGATATACATTTAATTTTTTATGTGAGTTCTGTGTACTCTTGGTTTTCATACTTTTTTAGATTGCAAATAATATTCGTGTAACAATAATAGTTGTCCTTATCTATTTACATAAACCTTCCCTAGTATATATAATATATATTTTGTGAGTAAAAATTTATAATTCAATCCGTAATTGTTGATTCAGCAAACAGCTGATTTGTTAGGTATCGATTCAAAAAACTGTCGATTGATCCTAGATCGATTGATACATCCAATCAAATAGAGCATTCTAACTTAAAAATGTACATGCAAACTTTTTTTTTTTTTTAATCTGCCAATAACAAACAAGCCGCTTTATAATTTTTATTTCTGCCAAAGAATCCACATTATTGTTGAATTACAATTTTGCATGATTTTCTTATCGCTTAATAGATAACATGATTTCTCTTCATCATGAATAACATTTGATTTTACTTGAGCGGTACCTTGACTGATCTATCTATTCTTTCCATTTTACAATTCTATTAAAGCTCAATAGTTCATTTCAAAAGTATTTTGTGGTGCTAAAATACCACGTGACACAGTCGATAAAAAACTGATATTCCTTTTAGAGAGAATAATTATTCGATTTAGAACAATGATCACTTTGGAATTGCGAAAGTCAAGTAATGGAGTAAGTTAAACAAATAATATAGGCTACCCCATATAGAGCACCGTGTAACAGGAGTGAAATATTTTCTTTACAGTTGAAGCACAAATAATGACAATTACTCCCATGTGATATGACTAGATATTTGATAACAAAGGAAATACAACTCTATAGCTGCGTTTACACCAAAGTTATTAACGGAATGTTGATATAACTTAATCGTTATAGATTCTATTAGATTGAACATAACTTATCATGCAAATGATGGACATATATGTTCGCCAGGTTCCGTTCAATCTAATAGAATCTATAAAGATCGAGTTATTAACATTTTGTTAATAACTTTGGTGTAAACGCAGCTTTATTAACTGATTTCTGTAACTTATATCTACGAGTAGATACTTTTCATCTGGCTGAGTTTGACTGATTGTCTTGGGGAGGTACTTGAATGAAAGTGGGATGGGAGACATCTTTGTTGAATTTGAAATATTTGAAGAGAATACTGTTGAAAAGCTATTGTGGGGAGATCAGTATAATTAAGGTGTGAGAGCAAGCAATCAATTCAATGGAACAACTACAAGGACTCATGAACGGTTCAAATATGAGAGATTGTCAAAATATATTTTGAAAGAAGTCGGGAGCTATCTGTGGAGTTTTTTAGAATCACAATGCAAAATCAATGACTACTTGAAATTATTGTAACATAGTTTAGATTATCTTAAATTGTATTCATGTTCATGAGGGAGGACTCTGGTATTGCACATAGAAACTGTACGAGAAAAGATCCCATACTTTTTTCATTCAATCACACAAACTATGTTATGGAGTCTGTGTTATATCTAGAAAATATAAAAAAATACCCATGGAAGTAGAAAATGATTTCCAATAAGGAAACATCAATTCTATACAGTCAATACATTGACACTCTGTCAAATTAAACCTTGAAAATGTAATAAATGTGACAACCGATCATGCTTTGGAGCAAACCCTCATTCGATCATCCAAAACTGAGTGATTGGAGCAGCTAGTTCTTCAAAGGCTTTCCTAAAATGGCTGCTACTATATAAATGAATCTTCCATCAAAGATATTCTGTTCAAGTATGTTGACATCATTATGGATATCACTGGAGATTGTGAAGAAAGTCATCGAATGAAGTAAAACAAGAATAATGAGAGATGAGAATGATTTCCAGAAGCATAACCTTCTCAAGAGAACATAACATTTTTCTTGAAAGTAGCTACTTATTTCTCTCCCACTGCGGCATCAATGATCTTAACCCCCAAACTATATTTATAATTGGATTCAGGAAGAAACGTCCTACAACGTATATGGGGAGCCTTTTCCTCTAAGTCGGCCAATTACTTGAATATTGGAGAAATAACAAAAAGTCCATAATAAAAAATACATTTTTCGAGATATTTTATTTTTTTAAGGAAAAACTATGCGGTTTATCGCAAAAATGTAGAGGACCACATTGAAAGCCAGTTATGTGTACATAATATTGAGAAAAATTAAAAGCTGTACTATGAATAGTAACTGCAGGACAGGCGATTTCATAAGCGCGCGTTTTTCACAACTTACCCCACTCCCCCGCAAGTTGTCGACCACCCCGGGACGTGACGACATCGAGTTTCATATAGGATTCCCCAAAGACACCCTAACAATAATCCGAAGTCAAATTCTATGCCTCTCTCATGTATGCTCAATGCAAGCCAGCGCCTGGACTAAATGAATTGAGAGCTCCTATGATTTATCACACTCATTTTAGAAACTCTTGATCAACAGTAAAATCACGGGAGAAATGTAAAAACTTAAATCGCCATTTTTGAAATCTTCTGTAAATTTCGAATGGTATTGGAATTGGAAGTATTTTTCATTGGAGTGAGTAGAGGGGGACAATCTCCCAAATAATCATAATTAACTTTGTAGCCTTGTCTAGTTGTTATTAATGATTGTGCAAAGATCCAATTTTTTATGTTCAACCATTATTTAGAAAGAAAGTAAGTGAGAAAAGCAAAATGACTGCTGTGTGAGTAGCTGAAGACTTCCGGACAATTCAAATATGATATTTAGATATGTTTTCCACCCAGGAACAATGCCTAGAGTAGTGGTGGGGATTTCGTGAACAACCTGTATACCAATAATAGTTATTGTTACTATATTATAGGAATAGTGAATAATATAGTGGTTACATTACTATGTGGACTGCAGATTGTGCACATTATTTATACAGATTGTGATCAACAAACTCATACAAAATGTGTTCCTTTGTCCTGGAGTACTCACCTCCAGAGTTTGCAAGTCTTTGTCTTTGTTGTATTCACAAACAAGAATCAAGCAATACGAGCCACCTTTCTTCATCATGGATTCAAAATCGGCCTGTAACAGGTGTAATGGAAACTTGTGTGGAGTTCTTGAACAAGGTGCAGAGAAGTATAATAATCAATGCTATTTCTACTTTCCTTGCCCTATTAACATTGATATAAGGAGAGTATATTGCTTACTGAAAAAAATTAAGGTACTTTCCCCAATTTCTGTACGTTTCAAGGTCCCCTGAGTCCAAAATGTGTGTGTGTGTGTGTGTGTGTGTGTGTGTGGTGTGTGTGTGGTGTGTGTGTGTGTGTGTGTGTGTGGTGTGTGGTGTGTGTGTGTGTGTGTGTGTGTGTGTGTGTGTGTGTGTGTTGTGTGTGTGTGTGTGTGGTGTGTGTGTGTGTGTGTTGTGTGTGTGTGTGTTTGTGTGTGTGTGTGGTGTGGTGTGTGTGTGTGTGTCTGTGTGTGTGTGTGTGTGGTGTGTGTGTGTGGTGTGTGTGTGTGTGTGTCTGTGTATAAGTTTATGTGTGACTGTGTACACGATATTTCATCTCCCAGTCAACGGAACAACTTGAAATTTGGAACTTAAGGTCCTTTCCCTATAAGGATCCGATTCTTATAGATATCGTTATGGATAGTGAAAGAATAGTCTCATATAGTTATAGTTATAGAATAGTTATAGAATTGATAAGCTTTATCAACTGCCGCAAGTCCTATATTTGTAAAAATTCCAGGAGCTCCGCCCCATCTTTGCAAAGTTTGATTTTAGGTTCCCAATTATCAGGCTTCAGATACAATTTGAACAGTACATTTCAAGTTGAAAAAAATAGCATGAAAATCTCCACAAGTAATGTTCAGTAACATTTCCACCTAAATTTGAAAATAAGCTCGAAATTCGAGAAAATGTGATTATTTAATTGCAGACTGTTGGCAATTGTTTGTTCTCAGTCAGCGGTTAGACACCAAAGTGTTGAGAGATATTTCAGAGTGAAGCTGGATGATGAATATTCTACACTAAGGCAAATTGAAGCTGGTGTACCCCAAGGAAGTGTGCTAGGACCAGTTTTGTATACACTGTACACTAGTGACATTCCAAAGCCAGCAGGAGTCACTATAGCTACATTTGCAGATGATACTGGATACTGATATTCTCTCAGTCGCATAAGATATTGAGGAATCTACAGAAGAGCAACAAAGAGCAGTTAATGAAGTAAACACATGGACAAATCATTGGCTAATTAAACTAGATGATACCAAGTCTGTACATGTGAATTTTACTAATAAAAGAATTCAATATATTCCAGTATATATAGATGAAAAAGTCATTCCACATGCTAATACTGTCAAATATATGACGCTGGATGTCAAGCTTAAATGGAAAGCACACGTCAAGAAGAAAAGGGAAGAACTGGGAATGAAATTCAAAAAGATGTATTGGTTGCTGGGAAGAGGATTCAGGCTGTCCATATACAACTTGACTCTACTATATAAACAGCTACTGAAACCAGTATGGACTTATGGCTGTACTAAACCATCCAATGTACAAATTATCCAACGATTTCAAAATAAGGTACTAAGAAACATTGTTGACGCTCCTTGGTACATCAGAATTGCTGTTCTTCATCGCGACCTTCAATTGGAGACATTCACGAAAGTTATTGAGCACTTTGCGGCCAAGCATGAAGAGAGACTCCACCAGCACGACAATATAGAGGCAATCAAGCTGCTTGATGTTGGTAATCTGGTCAGGAGGCTCAAGAGGACAAGGCCGCATGAGTTAGTGAAGTGAAATTTGTGTTGTGAATTGATAGCTTGAAGCTGGTGTTAGTGATAGTGAAATGTTCATCCCTTCAAACCAAACAAATTATTATTGGCCTATTAACTTTATTGTATGAAACTATTTTATAGGATACAAACTGGACTAATTAATTGTAGTCAAAAACTAGACAAATTGAATCATAGGATGAGGTTTGAAAAAGTCCATTTAAAAAAATTAGGATAATTATAATAAATAGCTTATTAGTCTCTGACTAGGTGCTAATTTTCAAATAATAAAAAAACGGTTTGCTCTATTAAATCATTCATTATGAAGAGATAGCAGACATCGTGTGTCCCCAGCGTTATTGTCCTGTCACCAGCTGGCTCAAATCTTTGAATAGTAGACTTGAGATGCGCGGGAACACTAGCGTCAGCTGATCAATTTTCATAACGGCAAGGAAAATTGTGTGAGTGCGCCACACCAGATTTTTACTTTCCTTGCCCAATTACCATAGGTAAGGAAAGTATTGCTTTCCGAAAAAAATTAAGGTACCCCAATTTCCAATTTCTATACATTCCAAGGCTTTGGTTTTTTGGTTTTGGGTATTGGTCTGAATGTGTGTGTGTGTGGTGTGTGTGTGTGTGTTGTGTGTGTGTGTGTGTGTGTGTGTGTGTGTGTGTGTGTGTGTGTGTGTGTACACGATATCTCATCTCCCAATTAACGGAATGACTTTAAATTTGGAACTTAAGGTCCTTACAGTATAAGGATCCGACACGAACAATTTCGATCAGATGCGATTCAAGATGGCGGCTAAAATGGCAAAAATGTTGTCAAAAACAGGGTTTTTCGCGATTTTCTCGAAAACGGCTCCAACGATTTTGATCAAATTTATACCTAGAAAAGTCATCGATAAGCTAATTCATACCTGAAATTGTCATTGATTCCATCAACTGCCACAAGTCCCATATCTGTAAAAATTCCAAGAGCTCCACTCCATCTATGCAAAGTTTGATCTTAGATTCCCAATTATCAGGCTTCAGATACAATTCAAACAAAAAATCTCAAGTGGAAAAGTTTCAGCATGGAAATCTCTGAAATTAATGTTCAGTAACATTCTCACCTTAAATTTGAAAATAAGCTCGATTTTATCTGGTTGAATTTATTTTTGTGATACGAACGATAAAGATTGGTTCCAGTTGATTCCTTATATTTGTTGGAATTATTCGCGTGTTACGAGTGATAAAATTTGTCTTTAGTGTTGTCTTTGTATTTGATGTTGAACTAACTCGTGATATTCGTTGTACTCGTTGTATTATGTTGAACTAATTCGTGAGATACGAACGATGAAATCTATCTTTGTGTTTTGTTATATTTGTGGAAATTATTTGAGTGATACGGACAATAAGGATTGTTTCCAGTTTTTCATTATAAATTGTTGAACTTATTCTTGAAGTATGAACGATAGAATTTGTCTTTTGTGATTTGTTATATCATGTTGAGAGTACTAGTGTGAGGCGGGCGATGGAGATGTCTGTGGTTTTTTGTTTTATTCTGTGGAACTTATTCGTGTGATTATTTTGAGAGAACAACTTAATTCGTAGGAATAACGTATTCTTGTAACTCTAACCCAAATCCAGAAGCCAAGATGCGGTTTTGTACCCTAATGAAAGTGACCCTCGGAATTATTATCACGGGTGAGTGAATTTATTCTGGCCACTCTAATCGATTCAATATTTGACCGAACCTTCTCTTGAAATTGTTAAAAATTACTTCTATCATAGACTATTTGGCAGCTGGAGTAAGAGATAGGTTGTACTGTGCTATTATCATTAAGTATTATTCAATTGTTACAAGTTGATAATTACTCTGAATGTAATTTACTTGAAATGCTGGTGTTTCTATGGCGTTCTATTAGGATTTGAATTGGATGAGTTTTGCGAAGAATTTTATGTTCCAACGTTGACAACAAATTGGACATTCTTGCAAACTATTGAGGGATACCTAATATCGATTTATTCGATTTCTTTCGTGGATTGGATCTATTCCTTTTCAACAGTCGTTATGTTTCTCCAGTCCCCTGTTCTTACTAAATTAAGGCATGCTAGATATATAAGAGGGTAAGTCGAACAGTTCTGTTGTGGTCTGCGTCTCCTGGAGGAGTTTGGGCCTCTTTCTCATTGGGGTTGAGATTTCAACAGGCAGGACTGAGCCGACCTCCTACATAGGTTTAAGTTTATGTCCAAACTGGTTGGGCCCGCTACCAGACCTACCCGCCAGCTCGGTTACAGTCTGTGAAATGGATCATAAATAATTATTACTAGTCCCCGTATCAAAATTTCTGGTCAGAAACCATCCCCAATATCCACAACATATTCCCAAAGTTTCATGCCGTTCTGTCAAGTAGTTTTCGAGTCTATAGGGAAGAAACAAATACGCAAACAGACATGCATTATATATATAATATATATATATATATATATGTATATATATATATATATATAATATATATATATATATATATATATAGAGAGAGAGAGAGAGAGAGAGAGAGAATTGAAGTGGTGGTTGATACTTTAAATATCAGCATGGAACTGTTGAACTAGATTCAATCTATTGGTGCTTCAATAGACCCTTGTGGAGCACAGATTATAACACCTGCTCGTATTCATTATTATGGAAGTCCACTCACCCATGAGTTAGATTGCTGTACATCTCCTACTGCAATGCTATGAAGAAACTGCAAAAATAAATTGTTACCATTCAGTGTTCAGAAAAATAGTATTTGTGCAACTAGTGCGCAAAGTGCCACTTTGCTGCACCGAAAGAAACGTTTACGCACGAATTATGGTTTCTTGAGTGCAGCAAAGAAACTTTGCGCACGTATTGCACATTAAATTTTTCCTACAGTTACCATAGAATGTGAAAAGTCAGTAATAGACGGTGAACATGTCCATACCAAATAAAATGTTTGTTTGTGTAAATCTTTAGTATTTTTAATGCTGATAATAAATATTGCAACCATTCCACAACAGAATTGTTCCAAATTCAGTCTAAATGACAATAGAATGAATATTATAAAGTTATATGAGGTTCAATTATAATAATACTTCATCTACAAGAAGCCATCAGCAAGTGTAGAAATATCACTTGTCTGGATATGTTTTGAGCCATCAATGAGCCTCACAAACGTTATACTTCACCCGTGACTAACAGTTTAATATTCTCCTATCCGAAAACACAAGTTTCGCACCAAACTTTGCTTATACTTTGCTTATACTTTGCTTATACTTTGCTTATACTTTGCTTATACTTTGCTTATACTTTGCTTATACTTATACGGTGCCCATCAATTTGTTTTATTGATTAATTTGTCTATGCG
>NC_052512.1:26864454-26937548 GCF_014356525.2 Nilaparvata lugens
GCTCGCCAAATTGCTGGGTTCAAACCGCAGCTCTAGCTCAGTGGTAGATGTATGAATTTTCACAAATATTTAATCACCACAAGGTTCAATGACTGGTGATGAACAATTCTTACCGCTGCTCCTGTGAAGTTCTTGAAGAATACCAATAAGGAAATCAAAAAGATAGTTGATGACTGATTACCAGTACCCATGTATCCAATTGAGGATAATGAAGATCAACTATGGTTTTTTCTAGTTGATTTTTAAAACACTCGCTATGAATACAGGTATCCACCAATTTATCCTTCTGAAATTCCTTAGAACCTACAACGCCAGTTCTTGAAGCTCTCTGGATCCTTATATGAAATAACTGGACCTTATTGATATAGTTATCAATATGTTTTTTTCTGGCGGACTAGTATGACTATCATCAAAGGATGATAAGTACTGAATGCTCTTAATAGGATCAATTTTATTGATTCACTAATTTTATATGCTGCAGAATATTGTTTCTTGGTATTGAGACAGCCCAAACTGTATATTACGAGATGAATTGGGATAAAATAAAAACTTCTATGATTTTGTATGCTGACATAAAACACAAAATATATTCCCATAAAATAAATATATAAAATATTCTTATATTTATAATTCCGAAATATATATAAATTCTTTAATAGTTAAACAATTATCACAAGGTTTAATAGCATTCACAGTTGTGAGCTTGAAAAATTATAAATTTGTTTTTAATACTGATATATGGACTTCAAGTCAATTCGGAATTCTACAATTCAAAACCTGTTCGGTCTGTAGATTTAATAGGACATGCTTTGATCAATTCGAATAATAATTATTAAATTAATATAAAAAAAAATCTCAGGGTTTTTATGAGTCCGTGCCGTGCATGGAAGTAAGCTTCCTACATAAATCAATAAAATTCATAAAACGTTCTTATAAACTATATGATAGCACTCAACACGTTGCAAATTTTCCTTGACTTGAATTTATTTATAAGCGCTTTGATTAATTCCCCAACTCTAATTAAAAGGCCTTCATAAAACGAGCTCGTTTGAACTACACTCATATTACTGATGTTCTTGGAGGTCTTGTAGAGTAAATTAATTATTTCCAATAATTAATTATGCAGGTCCTTTTCGTCTCGGCTGGGCTCGCGCATGGTCCAGATTTCTTATAGATTTCTTTCCGTATTAAAGATATTTTATGGAACTGATTCCAATTAAGAACTCTTTAACAACACTGAGTTCACAGATAATAAACATCAATTACAATAGTACACATTTAAAAAAGGGATTGGCTTGATAATTTTTAAAATTTAACAAGAAGGAAGACCCTAATTTCCATGTGCATCCTCTCAGATCAAGATCACAAGCCAAGAGAAGAGATTTTCGAAAATTTTATCTCTTCTTGAACGATTTGTAGCTTCCTTCTGATTGGCTTTTTAATTTAGCAAAACTCCATACAATTGGTTACTTCAGATTCAGGGTTTCTTCAACTTTATTATAGAAAAATAAATAAAAAGTTCTTATATAAATATATGGAGTGATTGTCATAGACTATTCTAATAAATAAATCATGATATACGATACTATCATGCAATATACATTTAATTTTTTATATGAGTTTTGTATACTCTTGATTTTCGTACTTTTTTAGATTGTAATAAAATTTATGCAGCAATAATAGTTGTCCCTATTATTTACATAAACCTTCCTTAGTATATATAATACATCTTTTGTGAGTAAACTTTATAATTCAACTTGTATGGGTTGATCGAACAATCAGCTGATTTCGTAGGTTGTTGATTCAAATAACTATCGATTTATCCTAGATCGATTGATTCATTAAAAACATAAACAAACAATTCTAACCTCAAATGTACATGCAAACTTTTATTTTTATGATCTGCCAATAATATAAGCCGCTTTATAATTTTTAATTCTGCCAATGGATCCTCATTATTGTTGAATTACAATTATGCATGTTTTTTCTTATCGCTTTAGATAATACGATTACTCTTTATCGCTAACAACATTCAATTTTACTTGAGTGGTTCTTTGACTAGGTTATCTTTCCTTTCTATTTATAATTCTATTAAAGTTCAATAGTTCATTTCAAAAATATTTCGTATTGCTAGAATACCACGTGACACTCTTCACTGAGAAAAGGCATCCTAAAAATGACAGTGGGTGCAGAAAGCACATGAGTCGTTAGTTAGATTATCTTTCTATGTACTTAGTCCAATCCATTACTGATATCTTATTTGCAACCCATTAGTAAATTGGTCTAATCAGTTGTTATTGTTTATTGTGTAATGTCTAATCTAGCTTTCCCTAATATTATCTTCTATGTAATTAGTCCAATCCATTACTGATATCTTATTTGCAATCCATTACTAAATTGGTTTAATCAGTTGTTATTGTTTATTGTGTAATTTCTAATCTAGCTTCCCCCATGTTATCAATGTAACTGTTTCATATAAATACGGTATTAGAATCAATGTAAAGTAGTCTTAAGCAATATTCTGTATTATGTAGTTGTAGTGTACAGGCTCGGCCTGAATAAAGTCTTTTTGAAAACGCACAGTGTGTTCCTGCACCCTTAACTGGCGCCCGAACTTCTGTAGATCTTCCTTGTGAAATTGTTCGTGTTCTGTGAACTCTCCCAGGCCGAATTTTTTTTTCTCAGCACTCTGCCGAGTTTTTCATAAGAGAACTACGAAACCCTACAGCAGGACACCGTGCAAAGACTCAGTAGCCAGCCTGTTGTTTCTGTTCTGAAGAGAGTTGCTTTGTAGAGTGCGCTGCTAGTATTCCTGCCTACACACAGCTGCCAGCGTGCCAGCCTTTATAACCTATTTTCAACATTTGCTCAGACAGTGTCATTACTTATTGTTTTGAAGTGATATTTTATTTGAATTTAATATTTTTCAAAAATGATTTTTTTATAGCCTAATGTTTTTCATATTTTTTACCTCCCATATATGATTGCATCATGAATAAAAGTACATTATTTTTCCCATTATGATTTGCTTGTTACAATGAATTTCATTTTATGCATAAATTAATTTTTCATTCCAACCTTTGGTTTCTAAAAATTTTTCTTAGAAATGTATTCATCAATAATTATTTATGAAAAATTACACACATGTTTGCAAAAAAATGTAACCAAGAGTGAAAATCAACAGTTATTATACATAGTTATTTGTGAACTAGTGCGCAAGTGACAGTTTGCTGCACGAGAAGAAACGTTACGCCCGAGCGTAGGCGAGGGCGGAATGGTTTCTTGGTGCAGCAGAGGAACTTTGCGCACATATTTCACATAAGTTTTTCTACAGTACCATTGAATATGAAAGTGGGTAATATGGGTAAAATGCCTGAAATGGATCAAATGTTTTTCTGGTAATTATTATCATAAAACCTTAATTTATGTCAAATTGAATAAAATGTTGTCCTTTTGTTATAATATCCAATACTATATTAGCGCGTTGTGCTTGGTTGCACCTCGCTCACTATAGCAGCCACAGCAGTCACTGTTACCAACTCATTTGATTTTGCTGCACGGTTCTCCATATAACCTCCTAAGTATTTGCGTTGCCATGTTGCAAACGAGAGTGCGAAAATTTTTTCCGCACTAGAGCGGAAAAATGATTCTTTGCGTTCTGTAATCAGTGCAGCAATGGGCCACTTTTCAACGTAACTGTAGGAAGTAATATAACCATAAAAATATTTACATACTTATTTATTTAGAGCTGGACAGTTTTTTGTGTCTCCTGAAAAATCAGAAAATGTGAATCAGGTGCTTTCTGATCACCGATCAATTTCGAAATGTCAGTTTAGGCATTCTAACGAAAAACGTTAGTTTTCTGTCAAAAAACGAGCTGTTTGGCTGAGTGGCGTCTGAGCAGTTGATGTTGATCCGATCCCAATGAGCACCTTAACTAACCAATAATGTTAGTAAACAGCATTCAAACTTTCGTTCGACAATAATTTTCAACATTGATTCCATCTTCAGTCTGTAGATTTCTATTTTTTCCTGACCCTCACTGTAATCTTGTTTCGTGAAAAGTTTTGCTCTCTCTTACATGGGAGAAGAAGCAGAAGAGAAGGAGAAAAAGGAGAAGAAAAAGGGGTAGAAGTTAAAGTCAGAGAAGAAGTAAAAGAAGGAAAGGAGAAGAAGAAGTAGAAGAAGAAGAAGAAGAAGAGAAGAAGAAGAAGAAGAAGAAGAAGAAGAAGAAGAAGAAGAAGAAGAAGAAGAAGAAGAAGAAGAAGAAGAAGCAGAATATAGAAGGAATGAAGGAAACTAAGCAAACTTTGAGCAAAATAATTGTCACACTCTATGCTCTTGATACACGAATCTCCACAATATTTCCTTCATCTACTGTATGTCCATGGGGCCAAGAGTGTAGCAACTCTAGCTCTAGATTTATCTTATTTGTCTGAAATGAATAATTTCAAAGATATCGGAACTACAATAATTTTGCAAACGAAGGTGTTTTCAAGTCAGTGAATGGAGTAGAAAGGTTCTTCTTTTTGGCAAAAAAACAAGAACAAAATGATATCCAGATAATAGATTATTTATTCAATGAACATTCCACACAGTAGAAAGGGGATTATTTCACACAAAACCCAATATTATAATATAATTTTCATCTATAAGCTATTTTCATTCATCACAATAATAATTATTGCTCCCATTCTTTTATTCAGCTATGAAAACTGCCTGTTTCCATTGTGCTATTCCGATCTTGGAAAAGTAGGTACTCAAGTTATCATAATATTACAGAATAAACCATTATAGCAATATAGAAATCAGCAGTTTTTGTAGCTGCAGCAATGGAATATGAAAGCCTTCATTGCAATAAATGAAAATAATTTATATATGATCAACAGGAGAGGTAAAAAAGACAGCTCTATTCTGGATTAATGGAAGTGAGATTCCAAGAGAAATATAGAGCATCACAATAGTTATTTGTGCAACTAGTGCGCAAAGTGACAGTTTGCTGCACCGAAAGAAACGTTTATGGTTTCTTGAGTGCAGCAGAGGAACTTTGCGCACGTATTTCACATTAAGTTTTTCCTACAGTTACCATTGAATATGAAAAGTGGGTAATTATGGGTAAAATTGCCTGAAATGCATCAAATGTTTTTCTGTGTAATTTTATTATTGATAAAAACCTTAATCCTAAAATCCTAAAGTCCTCGTTGTCCTTGGTTATAATATATAATGAATAATAATTAGCGCGTTGTGCTTGGTTGCACCTCTGCTCACTATAGCAGCCACAGCAGTCACTGTTACCAACTTCATTTTGATTTTGCTGCACTGTTGCTCCATATAACCTACTAAGTATTTTGCGTTGCCATGTTGCAAATCTGGAGTGCAGAAAAATTTTTCTCGCACTAGAGCGGAAAAGTGATTCTTTGCGTTCTGTAATCAGTGCAGCAATGGCCACTTTTCAACGTAACTGTAGGAAAACAAACAAACAACTCCCACATTGGATCTTTCAATAATAATTTGGTTCCAATAAAACATTGTAGCGCGCGTGTGAAACATTACTGCACGCTCTTGAATGCCGCAGCAACATCTTGTACTGAATAGGGGCTCTTTGTACTATCGTGTTGAAGGACTGTTACCTGTAAAAAATAAAAATGCAGAACAGTTGCTTTATCAATACTCCGCAATAGACAATAAATACAAGAATTAACGATAGATTGATAAAATGCAAATCACAAAAAATGATGAGAAATATTGACAAGAATTCATTATTCTGTATTTTGTTCAGTCCAATGATATTATTATAGTAAAATCCACGTTATGATGATTGCTTTGATTAGCATTGATGATCTCATCTTTGTCTATCGTTCAACAAAGCAGGTAACCCTTTTTCTCATTCCTGCAAAGTTGCCAAATCATTCTTTGACAATGTGGAAATATAATTAATTGACAAAATTATTAATTTAGATTAAAGAAATGTACTATTGAATAATTTGAAGATATATTTAATCGACTAATAGAATGATATGATAAACTATTTCCAACAAGAATGAACTGTTGATATTACATCACAGAATTATTATCTCTTACCACTACTGAATAGCAACAGGACCTCCTATATACTACTGAACCTGAGCCTAGAAAAAAATGGCCGCTATATGTGGTGGTCTTATAGAAATTCCTACTATAAAGAAAAAATCACCAATCACCTGTTAGAGAGCGTCTTAGTTTGTCTAAATTTCAGTTCTCTAGTTCCCGTTTAAAATATCAATGCCAGCCACCACATTTATGGCGGCCATTTTTTGTAGGCGCAGGTCCGGTATATAGGAAGTCCTGATAGCAACCGATATAAAAAAAATTCCAATCAAGGCCTTCATTTTGATTAGGTGTACATCATTTTTCAATGATGACTAATATTTACGTTATCTCCGTCATCAATATAGTTATTCAGCTGGATGTAACAAAGAGTTTGAGACCATTTGCAAATCTTCTACGCCCCGTTCCGGAAAGCCAATTTTCTGACTCCAGCTGTTTAAAGTCTAGAGCTCATCTGAATCCCGAGCTCGGAAACCGGCCCTAAATACTGCAGTTTGATAGATTTTGAGAGCTACTACTGTACAAGTACCAGAGCTGTAAGGCCAACTATGGAAATTCTGAAGAGAGCTGTAGCAGGGAAGCAGTATCCCGCTATACTGGATATGGGAGAGCAAAGGGCTGAACTCACAGAGAGGGTACATCACTGAAGAATGCTTTTTTCTGGGTTTATCGAAATGATCCTGATCAAACCCGAATGTGGGTCTAATCCTAGCCTGTTTGATTCAAATTCTTCATTCAGTTTTAGTTGATTCACAGATGTGGTACCTATTGATTCAAAATGAATGATAAATTGATTCACAAGTAATTAATAGAATCAAACATTATTTATAGTCTAATCATCTTCAATAGTTATTTGTGCAACTAGAGCGCAAAGTGACAGTTTGCTGCACCGAAAGAAACGTTCACGCCCGAGCCGTAGGCGAGGGCGGAATGGCTTCTTGAGTGCAGCAGAGGAACTTTGCGCACGTATTTCACATTAAATTTTTCCTACAGTTACCATTGAATATGAAAAGTGGGTAATTATGGATAAAATGATGGCTGAAATCCATCAAATGTTTGTGTGTGTGATGCTGTTATTAATAACATGTACCAAAAATTTATTAATTACTTAATTTTATTTTATTTATTTTATTTTCTCCTTATTTGGACATAACTTTGAATATCCATTTATAAAAAATTTCTAGTTAATAATTTTGATTTGTTGGATTGGTACAACTGGACGAAGCCTTGTCGGTTGACCAGCCAGCGATTTCCTCTTCTTCTTGTTCTAAAAGGCCTAGCTGTGGCATCTCAAAATGTAGCATGTGATTTGAATTATGAAATATCTAAATTTGTTTTACTACAAAATTTTCCTTTTAAATTATGCTGAAGTAGCATAAAATGTAAATCTACAATGCCTGATTGAATTTTATATTTGAATAACCCCAGTTGGGTAAGTTATACTTGTAACTGTCTCTATGTTGTAGGTTATTCTGCTATTCTATCGAAAATCTCATATTTGCCTAGGTTCTTTCTTTGCCTTCTTTTGTTCCAAACAGGTTTTTTTTATTTTACCATTAATTTTGAATGACCGGACAAATATAATACCAGGATAAATACAGGATGAAGGAGACTACACATTTTCCATAAACTCAAGCAAATTCAACCAAATATTTTGGAATTCCAGTACAGTATGAAAGTTAATTTACAATTCGAAGTGGGGTAAGCAGAACACTTGTTTTACAATTCGGCTTCTAATTCAACCAAGTCCATCGAATTTTATGAGTTTCAAACTTCGTTAATTGTCGCTTATCTACGATTCCACATCACACTGAAGCTTCAGTTGTAGGCCTACCGGGTTACTAACATAGATTTAATAATCAAAACTTGTAAACTGAATATTTTGTAACTTCAGAAATGAAATTGATTTTAATGTTGAAAATATAAGATTCAATCGGACTTGGCTTAAATTTTATTTCAACCAGGATTGCCAAAATATTCACTGGCCCTCATGACCAGCATTGCTTCCTACTTGTTAGGCAGTCTTATTTGAGATTACTCAAATAGGGTTGATTACAAACAATCTCAATTCATTTAAAAATTGATAATCCAATTGAAGTTGAAAACTTTCAGCCAAAGTTCTCATTTTTATTCATTCAAAAAATACAGATAAATTAAAAAATTCGCATTCAAAATTCACGCCAAAAGCTGGTTTGGATGACTGCAAAATGGCTGAAACGACAAGCGCGCGACCTAGCGGGAAGAATCGTACCTAACTTCATTCTTTCATGCAGCTAAAAACAGTATTCAGATATTCAGAATTATGATTAACTAGAATTACCGAAAAATACTATAGGTAAACTGAAAAATATTTATAAAATAACATAGACAACAGAAAATATTTTACTGTAGTATATTCTAATGTTATTTTATTAGTTTTATTGACATGGATTTCGAACGGTAATTATTTACCTGAAAATTCGAATTTCAAAATGTGTGTTTCTCACTGCTTGGAGTTGAAATAATTATTACTGCATGAAAATAAACATTATTTATTTTAAATGATGAGAAGTTATTATTTAATTATGATTTAGATAAACATTATTCTTGTTTTGGATTTCTAGATTGGGATTTTATCATAAATGTAGGGTAACCATTGAAATGATTCTCATCTAAATCTAACCACAGTCATTGTTACCAACTTAATTTTTGTTTTCATGCACTAATCCTCCATATAACCCAACAACTATTTTGTGTTGCCATGTTGCAAATCTGGAGTGCAGAAAAATGTTTTCCCGCACTAAAGCGGAAAAGTGATACTTTGCGTCTGTAATCAGTGCAGGAATGGCCACTTTTCAAGGTAGGAAAAGAAACATTCATTAAAATATGTGTCTTGGAATGCTGTTCTGAGATAATCACTTCACTCACGGAAACTGCTAATTTGAAGTAGAAATTTCTAAAATCAATCTATGTAACAGATGTTTTATTATTGGAATTGGAAAATATCTACCAGGTGATTGCATTCATTGTTTAAATTTTCCATGCGGTTCGCTTCACGGCAAGATGCACGGCAGATTGCGCAGTTCGCTGTGCTGTTCGAGGTTCGGTTTGGCAAGTGTGAACATACTTCAAGAAATTGAACTCGAGAAAGTGTGACGTCATGCCAAATAAAATTTACGCTAAGCGTTGAAAGTAGATAGTGCATTTGGCCCTTGAGGCTCAACTCACACTTACGCGACTCAGGTCGTGAAGAGACTCGACTCTAGTCGAGAGAATGTGTATTCAAATGGTGACAGTCGCGGAGACTAAAATCGACTAGTCTGAGTGTTACCATTTTTTGGAAACACTCTCACTTTGGAAACACTAGAGTCGAGTCTCTTCTCGACCTGAATCGCATAAGTGTGAGTTGAGCCTAAACAGCTCTGAACAGATGACAAGCGTCAGTGGCTGATTTTTCACATACCATTATGAATTTCATGCCAAATATGTTGAGGCGAATATTGAATACTCACCTGTTTACCATTTTTGAAAAATCATAACTCATTACACATTGGAGATAGAGGGTTCCGAATAATCTCATTTTATTCAGAATTTCATAATCCAGGAAAAAGATGGAGCAAATTTTCTGTCCGATTAAGAGAGTTGGCAGAAATAGCTGAAAACTGGAAAATGAGCCGAAAATACGAGGTTTTTGGGACACTCTGTATCTAGCACAAGGAAATTTTGCATGAAGAAATTGGTTCAGGACTTCTCTTATGTACCCGAATAATATTGAAAAATCAGAACTACATATAAATTGCAAGCACACCCCTTTTTTATTTCCATATTGACTGGACTATTGTGTTTACAACGGGCTCGATCCATATTTCTCACACTAACAGGCAGCTTATTGAATGCCTTAATTGACAATATTCTATAATGGCCTTGGATTTTTTTTACCCTGACAAAAGGAGCATTCGGATGACATGCTTATCTGTTGAAATCAGGATGAATCTCCAAAAAAATGTTTGAAATAAGTTTGAAGAAATGTATAATGTATAAAAGAGGTCTGTTTGCTTATATACAACACAATTACCTATCCAGATTCACGAATATTCAACACCAAGATAATGCATGGGATGGAACTCGATCTCATATTACCTATAAAAATATCTGGTGTGGCGCACTCACACAACTTTACTTGCCATTCTGAAATTGATCACCTGACGCCAGTGTTCACGCGCATCCTAAGTCTACTATTCAAAGATCTGAGCGAGCTAGTGACAGGATAATAACGCGGAGACACACGAGGTCGCTATCACTTAATCGTGGAAGATTTAATGAATCAACAGTTTGCGAAAAAAATCAGGGCTTCAGAATACAATTGAACAGAAAAACTTCAGATTGAAAAAAGCTTGGGCATGGAAATCTCTACAATAATAATGCTCAGTAACATTTTCACCTAAAATTGAAAATAAGCTCGAATTCGTGAAAATGTGATTATTGAATCGCAAAAACTGTTGATTCTATTAAAATCTTCCAATATTAAGTGATAGCAGACCTCGTGTGTCTCCAGCGTTATTATCCTGTCACTAGCTCGCTCAGATCTTTGAATAGTAGACTTAGGATGCGCGTGAACACTGGCGTCAGGTGATCAATTTTCAGAATGGCAAGTAAAGTTGTGTGAGTGCGCCACACCAGATATTTTTATAGGTAATATGATGATTCGAGTTCCATCCCATGCATTTATCTTGGTGTTGAATATTCGTGAATCTGGATAGGTAATTGTGTTGTATATAAGCAAACAGACCTCTCGTGGTTTTCTTTTTATACGTAATTTCAACAGATAAGCATGTCATCCGAATGCTCCTTTTGTCAGGGTAAAAAAAATCCAAGGCCATTATAGAATATTGTCAATTAAGGCATTCAATAAGCTGCCTGTTAGTGTGAGAAATATGGATCGAGCCCGTTGTAAAACACAATAGTCCAGTCAATATGGAAATAAAAAAAGGGGTGTGCTTGCAATTTATATTGTAGTTCTGATTTTTCAATATATTATTCGGGTACATAAGAGAAGTCCTGAACCAATTTCTTCATGCAAAATTTCCTTGTGCTAGATACAGAGTGTCCCAAAAACCTCGTATTTTCGGCTCATTTTCCAGTTTTCAGCTATTTCTGCCAACTCTCTTAATCGGACAGAAAAATTTGCTTCCATCTTTTTCCTGGATTATGAAATTCTGAATAAAATGAGATTATTCGGAACCCTCTATCTCCAATGTGTAATGAGTTATGATTTTTCAAAAATGAGTGAAATTTTGAGAAAGAAAATCAATTTTGATGAATTTTAGTTTTTGTTCAACAATATCTTCCGATGTTACCATTTAGATGTATGATTCAAAATCCCTCTGGGCGTTTTTGAGATCAGGTAGAGCGCTCTATCTCATATAGATTTCCAGGTACACCTGACAACAATGCTCCTTGTATTGTGAAAAACACCTCATTTTCAGCTTTAACCATCATCACCAACTACATAGTCTTCTCATTGATATTTCTCACAATGAACATAAGTTCATAAGATTATGTTCTATGAGAATCACCCGTTTGATGCACTCAGTTCCAGTATTTCCTTGTGGAGAGGCGCGCTCGAGGACACCTCAAGGATCAAAATTTCAAACACTTATAACTTCTGAAACAATGCTCAGATCTCATCGTACTACACTTCATTCTTCTCGGCTCGTCAAGGCGGTCCAAAATCATGCATCATAAGTCAAATTCGGTCGAAAAGTGGAAAATTTATTGTTGAGTGTACTAAAGCTCATATTCCAATACACAAAAAATGGCCAATTTCTATATTCAAAGCTATGTATCTCGGTAACCCCTTATTATAGAAATCATTAATTGATCTTGAAATGTACAATATAATTTCCACATCCACCTGGTGTTAACGATTCATGGAAAAATATTTCCGTAGAGTAAGATTTGCTGTACTATGATAGGAAAAAGTGATTCAAGTAGATTTTAGACAACTGAGCTCGTAGAGGATGTATTTATCTACAATTTGGAATTAGTCCAGGCGCTGGCTTACATTGAGCATACATGAGGGGGCAGAGAATTTGACTCCGGATTATTGTTAGGGGTCTTTAGTGTATATGAAACTCGATGTCGTCACGTCCCAGGGTGGTCGACAGCTTGCGGGGGAGTGGGGTAAGTTGTAAAAAACGCGAGCTTATAAAATCGCCTGTCCTGCAGTTACTATTCATAGTACAGCTTTTAATTTTTTCTCAATATTATGTACACATAACTGGCTTTCAATGTGGTCCTCTACATTTTTGCGATTACCCGCATAGTTTTTCCGTAAAAAAATAAAATATCTCGAAAATGTATTTTTTATTATGGACTTTTTGTTATTTCTCGAATATTCAAGTAATTAGCCGACTTAGAGGAAAAGGCTCCGCATAAACTTTGTGGGCCGTTTCTTCCTGAAGCCAATGATATATATAGTTTGGAGGTTACGATAATAGATGCGACCGGTGTGAGGGGGATAAGTAGCACTGTTATGCTGTGGCGCGGTCCACCCCATGATTAATGCATGTAATGGCCTGTCTATCGCATAGCTCCTACTAGTCTATGTATTCAAATTATGTATTTCTGGAACGCTATCTTATGTATTTTCGGTCGCTGAACACGATTTTTCAACTCTTGAGCCTCAATAATTGATAATTCTCATCATAAATACAAATTATGGTCAAAATTACAAAGGTCATCTCATTATCATTATTTATGATTGTATATTTATATTTATATTTATTGTTCATATTCATGAATATCATTGTAATGATAAACCATCTTGTTAGGAATCCTATATGTGTTTCTCAGTTGTAATGGTGTGAATTGCCAACCATCCATATGTGGTGCGGTATTTTTTATATTTATAAGAGCGGTTGCTAAAATCCCTATTTTGCAAATAAATTCGCAAAAAGTTAAGGCCGTCCGGCTCGCAAAAATGCTGGGTTCAAACCACAGCTCTAGCTCAGTGGTAGATGCATGAATTTTCCAATTATAATTAATCACCACAAGGTTCAATGACTGGTGATCAATAATTCTTACTGCTGCTTCCGTGGAGCTCTTGAAGAATACCAATGAGGAAGTCAAAAAGATAGTTGGTGACTGACTATCAGTAACCATGTATCCAATCGAGAATAATGAGGACCAACTATGGTTTCTTCTAGTTGATTTTCAAAACGCTTGTCATGAATACAGGTATTCACCAATTTACCCTTCTGAAATTCCTTGGAACTTACAACGCCAGTTCTTGAAGTTTTCTAGATCCTTATATGATATACTGTAACCTTATTGATATAATTATCGGTATGATTTTTCTGGCGGAATAGTATTACTATCATCAAAGGATGATAAGTAGTAAATGCTCTGAATAAGATCAATATTATTGATCCGTTGATTTTATATGTTGCAGAAGATTTTTTCTTGGTACCAAGACAGCTCAAATTGTATATCACGAGATGAGTTAGGATATAATAAAAACTTCTAAGATTAGTATGCTTACATAAACATAAAATATATCCCATAAAATGATATATATAGAATATTCTTATATCTATTATTCTCTTAAATAAATTATTTTCTAATATTTGAATAATTATCACAGAGTTTATGAACATTCACAATATTGAGTGCTTTAAAAAATATATAGTATATTTAATACTGATACGTGGACTTCATGTCAATTCAGAATTCTACAACTTAAAACCTGTTCAGTCTGTAGATTTAACAGGACATACTTTGATCAATGAACAAATAATAATCAATAAAAATAACAATCAAGAAATCTCAGGGTTTATGAGTTCGTGCCATGAATGGAAATAGGCTTCCTACATAAATCAATAAATTCATAGAAGAGTTTTTATAACTTATATGATAGAAGTTGACACATTGCAAATTTCTTAAACTTGAATAATTCTATACAGCGCTTTGATCAATTCCCCAATTCACTGCTAAAGGCCTTCTTAATAAATGAGCTCATTTGAGACAAATTTTGCACACTTACTATAATGATGTTCTTGAAGGTCTTGTAGAATAAATTATTCATTTCCAATAATTAATTAGCCGGGTCCTTTCCTCTCCGCTGGGCTCGTGTATGGTCCAGATTTATCATAGATTTCTATCAGTATTAAAAATATATTTATGGAAATAAGTTACAGTTAAGAACTCTTTAGCAACACTGAGTTCACAAATAATCAAATATTAATCACATATACCTGACATTTAAGAAGGAATTGGCTTGATGATTTTAAAAATTAATAGGAAGAAAGAACCCTAATCTCCATGTGCTCCTCACAGATCGAGATCACAAGCCAGAGAGAGTGATTTTCAGAAAAATTTCATCTCTTCCTTATACAATTTATAAGCTTCCTTCTGATTGGCTTTCTAATCTTAGTAAGACGTGATGTAATTGGTTCTTTAAGATTCAGGGTTTTCCTAACTTTGTTATACAAAGATGAATAAAAAGTTTTTACATAGATAAATTAGGTAGTAGACTGAGAGTATTCCAATAATTAAATCTCGATATATGATGCTATAATATGATATACATTTAATTTTTTATGTGAGTTCTGTGTACTCTGGTTTTCATACTTTTTAGATTGCAAATAATATTCGTGTAACAATAATAGTTGTCCTTATCTATTTACATAAACCTTCCCTAGTATATATAATATATATTTTGTGAGTAAAAATTATAATTCAATTCGTAATGGTTGATTTAGCAAACAGCTGATTTGTTAGGTATCGATTCAAAAAACTGTCGATTGATCCTAGATCGATTGATACATCCAATCAAATAGAGCATTCTAACTTAAAAATGTACATGCAAACTTTTTTTTTTTTTAATCTGCCAATAACAAACAAGCCGCTTTATAATTTTTATTTCTGCCAAAGAATCCACATTATTGTTGAATTACAATTTTGCATGATTTTCTTATCGCTTAATAGATAACATGATTTCTCTTTATCATGAATAATATTCGATTTTACTTGAGCGGTACCTTGACTGAGCTATCTATTCTTTCCATTTTACAATTCTATTAAAGCTCAATAGTTCATTTCAAAAGTATTTTGTGGTGCTAAAATACCACGTGACACAGTCGATAAAAAACTGATATTCCTTTTAGAGAGAATAATTATTCGATTTAGAACAATGATCACTTTGGAATTGCGAAAGTCAAGTAATGGAGTAAGTTAAACAAATAATATAGGCTACCCCGTATAGAGCACCGTGTAACAGGAGTGAAATATTTTCTTTACAGTTGAAGCACAAATAATGACAATTACTCCCATGTGATATGACTAGATATTTGATAACAAAGGAAATACAACTCTATAGCTGCGTTTACACCAAAGTTATTAACGGAATGTTGATATAACTTAATCGTTATAGATTCTATTAGATTGAACATAACTTATCATGCAAATGATGGACATATATGTTCGCCAGGTTCCGTTCAATCTAATAGAATCTATAAAGATCGAGTTATTAACATTTTGTTAATAACTTTGGTGTAAACGCAGCTTTATTAACTGATTTCTGTAACTTATATCTACGAGTAGATACTTTTCATCTGGCTGAGTTTGACTGATTGTCTTGGGGTGGTACTTGAATGAAAGTGGGATGGGAGACATCTTTGTTGAATTTGAAATATTTGAAGAGAATACTGTTGAAAAGCTATTGTGGGGAGATCAGTATAATTAAGGTGTGAGAGCAAGCAATCAATTCAATGGAACAACTACAAGGACTCATGAACGGTTCAAATATGAGAGATTGTCAAAATATATTTGAAAGAAGTCGGGAGCTACCTGTGGATTTTTTTAGAATCACAATGCAAAATCAATGACTACTTGAAATTATTGTAACATAATTTAAATTATCTTAAATTGTATTCATGTTCATGAGGAAGGACTCTGGTATTGCACATAGAAACTGTACGAGAAAAGATCCCATACTTTTTCATTCTATCACACAAAGTATGTTATGGAGTCTGTGTTATATCTAGAAAATATAAAAAAATACCCATGGAAGTAGAAAATGATTTCCAATAAGGAAACATCAATTCTATACAGTCAATACATTGACACTCTGTCAAATTAAACCTTGAAAATGTAATAAATGTGACAACCGATCATGCTTTGGAGCAAACCCTCATTCGATCATCCAAAACTGAGTGATTGGAGCAGCTAGTTCTTCAAAGGCTTTCCTAAAATGGCTGCTACTATATAAATAAATCTTCCATCAAAGATATTCTGTTCAAGTATGTTGACATCATTATGGATATCACTGGAGATTGTGAAGAAAGTCATCGAATGAAGTAAAACAAGAATAATGAGAGATGAGAATGATTTCCAGAAGCATAACCTTCTCAAGAGAACATAACATTTTTCTTGAAAGTAGCTACTTATTTCTCTCCCACTGCGGCATCAATGATCTTAACCCCCAAACTATATTTATAATTGGATTCAGGAAGAAACGTCCTACAACGTTTATGGGGAGCCTTTTCCTCTAAGTCGGCCAATTACTTGAATATTGGAGAAATAACAAAAAGTCCATAATAAAAAATACATTTTTCGAGATATTTTATTTTTTTACGGAAAAACTATGCGGTTTATCGCAAAAATGTAGAAGACCACATTGAAAGCCAGTTATGTGTACATAATATTGAGAAAAATTAAAAGCTGTACTATGAATAGTAACTGCAGGACAGGCGATTTCATAAGCGCGCGTTTTTCACAACTTACCCCACTCCCCCACAAGCTGTCGACCACCCTGGGACGTGACGACATCGAGTTTCATATAGGATTCCCCAAAGACACCCTAACAATAATCCGAAGTCAAATTCTATGCCTCTCTCATGTATGCTCAATGCAAGCCAGCGCCTGGACTAAATGAATTGAGAGCTCCTATGATTTATCAGACTCATTTTAGAAACTCTTGATCAACAGTAAAATCACGGGAGAAATGTAAAAACTTAAATCGCCATTTTTGAAATCTTCTGTAAATTTCGAATGGTATTGGAATTGGAAGTATTTTTCATTGGAGTGAGTAGAGGGGGACAATTTCCCAAATAATCATAATTAACTTTGTAGCCTTGTCTAGTTGTTATTAATGATTGTGCAAAGATCCAATTTTTTATGTTCAACCATTATTTAGAAAGAAAGTAAGTGAGAAAAGCAAAAGACTGCTGTGTGAGTAGCTGAAGACTTCCGGACAATTCAAATATGATATTTAGATATGTTTTCCACCCAGGAACAATGCCTAGAGTAGTGGTGGGGATTTCGTGAACAACCTGTATACCAATAATAGTTATTGTTACTATATTATAGGAATAGTGAATAATATAGTGGTTACATTACTATGTGGACTGCAGATTGTGCACATTATTTATACAGATTGTGATCAACAAACTCATACAAAATGTGTTCCTTTGTCCTGGAGTACTCACCTCCAGAGTTTGCAAGTCTTTGTCTTTGTTGTATTTACAAACAAGAATCAAGCAATACGAGCCACCTTTCTTCATCATGGATTCAAAATCGGCCTGTAACAGGTGTAATGGAAACTTGTGTGGAGTTCTTGAACAAGGTGCAGAGAAGTATAATAATCAATGCTATTTCTACTTTCCTTGTCCTATTAACATTGATATAAGGAGAGTATATTTCTTACTGAAAAAAATTAAGGTACTTTCCCCAATTTCTGTACGTTTCAAGGTCCCCTGAGTCCAAAATGTGTGTGTGTGTGTGTGTGTGTGTGTGTGTGTGTGTGTGTGTGTGTGTGTGTGTGTGTGTGTGTGTGTGTGTGTGTGTGTGTGTGTGTGTGTGTGTGTGTGTGTGTGTGTGTGTGTGTGTGTGTGTGTGTGTGTGTCTGTGTGTGTGTGTGTGTTGTGTGTGTGTGTGGTGTGTGTGTGTGTGTGGTGTGTGTGTGTGTGGTGTGTGTGTGTGTGTGTGTGTGTGGTGTGGTGTGTGTGTGTCTGTGTATAAGTTTATGTGTGACTGTGTACACGATATTTCATCTCCCAGTCAACGGAACAACTTGAAATTTGGAGCTTAAGGTCCTTTCCCTATAAGGATCCGATTCTTATAGATATCGTTATGGATAGTGAAAGAATAGTCTCATATAGTCATAGTTATAGAATAGTTATAGAATTGATAAGCTTTATCAACTGCCGCAAGTCCTATATTTGTAAAAATTCCAGGAGCTCCGCCCCATCTTTGCAAAGTTTGATTTTAGGTTCCCAATTATCAGGCTTCAGATACAATTTGAACAGTACATTTCAAGTTAAAAAAAATAGCATGAAAATCTCCACAAGTAATGTTCAGTAACATTTCCACCTAAATTTGAAAATAAGCTCGAAATTCGAGAAAATGTGATTATTTAATTGCAGACTGTTGGCAATTGTTTGTTCTCAGTCAGCGGTTAGACACCAAAGTGTTGAGAGATATTTCAGAGTGAAGCTGGATGATGAATATTCTACACTAAGGCAAATTGAAGCTGGTGTACCCCAAGAAAGTGTGCTAGGACTAGTTTTGTATACACTGTACAATAGTGACACTCCAAAGCCAGCAGGAGTCACTATAGCTACATTTGCTATATCCAGATGATACTGGATACTGATATTCTCTCAGTCGCATAAGATATTGAGGAATCTACAGAAGAGCAACAAAGAGCAGTTAATGAAGTAAACACATGGACAAATCATTGGCTAATTAAACTAGATGATACCAAGTCTGTACATGTGAATTTTACTAATAAAAGAATTCAATATATTCCAGTATATATAGATGAAAAAGTCATTCCACATGCTAATACTGTCAAATATATGACGCTGGATGTCAAGCTCAAATGGAAAGCACACGTCAAGAAGAAAAGGGGAGAACTAGGAATGAAATTCAAAAAGATGTATTGGTTGCTGGGAAGAGGATTCAGGCTGTCCATATACAACTTGACTCTACTATATAAACAGCTACTGAAACCAGTATGGACTTATGGCTGTACTAAACCATCCAATGTACAAATTATCCAACGATTTCAAAATAAGGTACTTAGAAACATTGTTGACGCTCTTTGGTACATCAGAATTGCTGTTCTTCATCGCGACCTTCAATTGGAGACATTCATGAAAGTTATTGAGCACTTTGCGGCCAAGCATGAAGAGAGACTCCACCAGCACGACAATATAGAGGCAATCCAGCTGCTTGATGTTGGTAATCTGGTCAGGAGGCTCAAGAGGACAAGGCCGCATGAGTGAGTGAAGTGAAATTTGTGTTGTGAATTGATAGCTTGAAGCTGGTGTTAGTGATAGTGAAATGTTCATCCCTTCAAACCAAACAAATTATTATTGGCCTACTAACTTTATTGTATGAAACTATTTTATAGGATACAAACTGGACTAATTAATCGTAGTCAAAGACTAGACAAATTGAATCATAGGATGAGGTTTGAAAAATTCCATTTAAAAAAATTAGGATAATTATAATAAATAGCTTATTAGTCTCTGACTAGGTGCTAATTTTCAAATAATAAAAAAAACGGTTTGTTCTATAAAATCATTCATTATGAAGAGATAGCAGACATCGTGTGTACCCAGCGTTATTGTCCTGTCACCAGCTGGCTCAAATCTTTGAATAGTAGACTTGAGATGCGCGGGAACACTAGCGTCAGCTGATCAATTTTCATAACGGCAAGGAAAATTGTGTGAGTGCGCCACACCAGATTTTTACTTTCCTTGCCCAATTACCATAGGTAAGGAAAGTATTGCTTTCCGAAAAAAATTAAGGTACCCCAATTTCCAAATTTCTATACATTCCAAGGCTTTTGGTTTTTTGGTTTTTGGGTATTGGTCTGAATGTGTGTGTGTGTGGTGTGTGTGTGTGTGTGTGTGTGTGTGTGTGTGTGTGTGTGTGTGTGTGTGTGTGTGTGTGTGTGTACACGATATCTCATCTCCCAATTAACGGAATGACTTTAAATTTGGAACTTAAGGTCCTTACAGTATAAGGATCCGACACGAACAATTTCGATCAGATGCGATTCAAGATGGCGGCTAAAATGGCAAAAATGTTGTCAAAAACAGGGTTTTTCGCGATTTTCTCGAAAACGGCTCCAACGATTTTGATCAAATTTATACCTAGAAAAGTCATCGATAAGCTAATTCATACCTGAAATTGTCATTGATTCCATCAACTGCCACAAGTCCCATATCTGTAAAAATTCCAAGAGCTCCACTCCATCTATGCAAATTTTGATCTTAGATTCCCAATTATCAGGCTTCAGATACAATTTAAACAAAAAATTTCAAGTGGAAATGATTCGGCATGGAAATCTCTGAAATTACTGTTCAGTAACATTCTCACCTTGAATTTGAAAATAAGCTCGATTTTATTTGGTTGAATTTATTTTTGTGATACGAACCATAAAGATTGGTTCCAGTTGATTCCTTATATTTGTTGGAATTATTCGCGTGTTACGAGTGATAAAATTTGTGTTTAGTGTTTATTTGATGTTGAACTAACTCGTGAAATTCGTTGTACTCGTTGTATTATGTTGAACTAATTCGTGAGATACGAACGATAAAATCTATCTTTGTGTTTTGTTATATTTGTGGAAATTATTTGAGTGATACGGACAATAAGGATTGTTTCCAGTTTTTCATTATAAATTGTTGAACTTATTCTTGAAGTATAAACGATAGAATTTGTCTTTTGTGATTTGTTATATCATGTTGAGAGTACTAGTGTGAGGCGGGCGATGGAGATGTCTGTGGTTTTTTGTTTTATTCTGTGGAACTTATTCGTGTGATTATTTTGAGAGAACAACTTAATTCGTAGGAACAACGTATTCTTGTAACTCTAACCCAAATCCAGAAGCCAAGATGCGGTTTTGTACCCTAATGAAAGTGACCCTCAGAATTACTATCACGGGTGAGTGAATTTATTCTGGCCACTCTAATCGATATAATATTTGACCGAACCTTCTCTTGAAATTGTTAAAAATTACTTCTATCATGGACTATTTGGCAGCTGGAGTAAGAGATAGGTTGTACTGTTCTATTATCATTAAGTATTATTCAATTGTTACAAGTTGATAATTACTCTGAATGTAATTTACTTGAATTGTAATTAGGATTTGAATTGGATGAGTTTTGCGAAGAATTTTATGTTCCAACGTTGACAACAAATTGGACATTCTTGCAAACTATTGAGGGATACCTAATATCGATTTATTCAATTTCTTTCGTGGATTGGATCTATTTCTTTTCAACAGTCGTTATGTTTCTCCAGTCCCCTGTTCTTACTAAATTAAGGCATGCTAGATATATAAGAGGGTAAGTCGAACAGTTCTGCTGTGGTCTGCGTCTCCTGGAGGAGTTTGGGCCTCTTTCTCATTGGGGTTGAGATTTCAACCCACTTAAGCTCAGAGGGCCTCTTCCAGGGTCGTACAGGCAGGACTGAGCCGACCTCCTACATAGGTTTAAGTTTATGCCCAAACTGGTTGGGCCCGCTACTAGACCTACCCGCCAGCTCGGTTACAGTCTGTGAAATGGATCAATAAATAATTATTACTAGTCCCCGTATCAAAATTTCTGGTCAGAAACCATCCCCAATATCCACACAAAATATTCCCAAAGTTTCATGCCGTTCTGTCAAGTAGTTTTCGAGTCTATAGGGAAGAAACAAATACGCAAACAGACATGCATTATATATATAATATATATATATATATATATATATAATATATATATATATATAGATATATATATATATATAGATATATATATATATAGATTATTGAAGTGGTGGTTGATACTTTCAATATCAGCATGAAACTGTTGAACTAGATTCAATCTATTGGTGCTTCAATAGACCCTTGTGGAGCACAGATTATAACACCTGCTCGTATTCATTATTATGGAAGTCCACTCACCCATGAGTTAGATTGCTGTACATCTCCTACTGCAATGCTATGAAGAAACTGCAAAAATAAATTGTTACCATTCAGTGTTCAGAAAAATAGTTATTTGTGCAACTAGTGCGCAAAGTGCCACTTTGCTGCACCGAAAGAAACGTTTACGCACGAATTATGGTTTCTTGAGTGCAGCAAAGAAACTTTGCGCACGTATTGCACATTAAATTTTTTCCACAGTTACCATAGAATGTGAAAAGTCAGTAATAGACGGTGAACATGTCCATACCAAATAAAATGTTTGTTTGTGTGAATCTTTAGTATTTTTAATGCTGATAATAAATATTGCAACCATACCACAACAGAATTGTTCCAAATTCAGTCTAAATGACAATAGAATAAATATTATAAAGTTATATGAGGTTCAATTATAATAATACTTCATCTACAAGAAGCCATCAGCAAGTGTAGAAATATCACTTGTCTGGATATGTTTTTGAGCCATCAATGAGCCTCACAAACGTTATACTTCACCGTGACTAACAGTTTAATATTCTCCTATCCGAAAACACAAGTTTCGCACCAAAACTTTTGCTTATACTTATACGGTGCCCATCAATTTGTTTTATTGATTAATTTGTCTATGCGATCAAAGCTGTAAGCTTATGTTTTAATTTTTCTATTAATGTAAATAAATAAATGAGCTAATATGCCCAGGACTGATTAAGGATTAGGCTAGTGATCAGCCGTCAGGACAGACTTAAGTGTAACCTGACCATTCTATGAAATTTTCATGTGTACTATTTATTCCAGTTCCAAATATCCTCAAGTTTGAGTCTGAATGATATATTATACACAATTTTATGTAAAAATATAGTTTCAGCTTGTTTTTTCTTGTAAATACATTAGTAAACGTGTCAATTTGGCCTTTCTGCTTTTCTGGCCAAGAGACCAGTAGCCGCATGAAACGTATAATTAAGGTTATACTGCATTATTTAAAAC
This sequence comes from Nilaparvata lugens, assembly GCF_014356525.2. NCBI lineage: Eukaryota > Metazoa > Arthropoda > Insecta > Hemiptera > Delphacidae > Nilaparvata > Nilaparvata lugens. Next base: position 26,887,463 of record NC_052512.1, read on the forward strand.
GTGATTAAATTATATTATATAGACTTTACATTTACCTGAAATGCTGAGCTTCAATCATTCAAGTCACTGTTGAGTAAGCAGTATATTGTAAATCCAGTGTTTTTGTTTACGGTATTCAATAACATCTATTCTGTATTCTGTTTCTAATTCATCAACACGGCATTCATTGAAGTTGTTCTACGAAAATGTGAGTAGAGATTTTTCGGGGAGTTGAAGAACTGAATAACTTTTTTTGAAGTGTGAATATTTATGTTTCAAACCTAATGGATACATTATTGTTTTGAAAATATAACAATCACAGCTTTAGTATCACTAACACGAGTAACCTAACCACAAAAGTAAATGAAGATATAACAAAAATTAATCAACTCTTTCCAAATTTTCAGAAGTGAAGACTCGACCTGATGTTCGGAGAATGTGACTATTTATCGGGAAAATGTGAAAAAAATAATATTGGGTTGAGTCTTCTGCTGCCTTCCTATAATATATTATTTTTATACAGTATTATGATTTGTTATTTTATTGATGAATGAACTTTCTGGCTCTGAATTTTGTCAAATTACGCAAAAATGTTCCAATTAATGGTGATTTGAGTGTAATATTTTTGTTTTTTTTATTCTGTTTTCAACCGTCAGAATTTAAAATTCTTAGTTTTCGTTGTTTTTTAGTAAGAATGGACTGAATTTTAGAAAAGTGAAACCATAACCCTATTTCGGACTCTTAAAATGTTATCTAAATTTGGGAGAGAAATAGTACAATAAGGAATATCCTTAGTTTTTCTCTCCCAATCAGTGCTACTTTGTAAAAATTATGAATAAATAGATAAATGAAAACTTGGTCAATTTATTCATTTATCGACAACAATAATTCTTGATTCCAAATTTTCGGATGAAAAAACAGACTTTCGTTCAAAGCTGGTTAAGTCCCCAATTAAAAATTATTAGAGCATTCTATCGGTTATGTTTATAATTTTGATGGCTGATATTCTAGCATCAGCTCCTTATTATAGCTTGCTTGTAGAACTCCAGAATCTGGAAGTCCAGACACCAGGCACTTCTTGCTGGAAAAACACCCTAATTTTTTGTGCAATAATTCTGGAGTATTTGTCATCATAAATACAAAAAGTTGACCCTCTAGCCCTGGAGCTTTTTACAGAGTGCCCCAAAACCCTCGGATTTTCGGTTCCTTTCCCAGTTCTTTGAGATTTTTGCCGAATTGAGCCATCGGAAAGAGTAATCCACTCATGCCTTTTCCTTGGACAATAAAATGGAATGATTGGGAACTGTTAAACTCCATTAAATGGTGAGTTACTATCTTTTTAGAAAATGAGCTAATTTTTCTGGAAAAAATTGAATTTGGAGAAAATTTTGTTTCTAATCAACTATATATTTCGATTACAACCATTCAAATTTATGATTCAAAATCTCTGTGGGCGTAATTTCGTGCTCTACAACCTGGAACTAAGTGGATCGTTTCATCTCAGATAGATTTCCAGATATACCCGATAACAATGTTCTTCATATTTTGAAAAAAACCGTTTCCCAGCTTCAACCCCTATCATCAACTTCATTTTTCTCTTATTGAGAATCCGCACAATAGTTGACCGAACATAGTGAGGTCTATGTTCTGACTTGGATTTTCTTTTGTCTGTCTGTATATATGTAACGCAATTATGACCAAATGCGTTGATAGACTTCGACTGGCTGGCCGCTACGGCTTCGTATAGATGAGCGCTGCTATCCAGAGATTGTCAGTTTGGTGTAAGGGTAAGCATTCCTGACCGGCAATTAGGAAGTACTGGGTTCGATTCCCGGGCTGACAAATAATTTTTGAATAGTAGCGCTCATCAAATTTCCATCTAGCTGTTTACCCTGTTGTCAATATTTGCAGTAGCAGAAGTGTTCAAGGTGAATTACAGTATTTAATTTGGATTTCAGTTCAATAATAATTGATAGAATTCTATGAGATTTCACAGGAATATTCCTTCTTCAACTGCGCATCGAAATATACACAAGGTTTTTTGAAATTTTTCTTCTCAAGGATAATATGAAAAGAAAAGGAATTCCTCCACACTCCGATATCACTATTATATTATTTATCATCTACTCTGAAGATAGGAAATCAGACTATAGGATTATCCATAATCAATCAGCTGACAAGTGGATACACAGATGTCTGTAGAAGCTGTGTCTACCTTTACTAGTAGTTTTGTGAACAGTAGACCTCGCGCAGTAGGTAACCACAGTCTTCTCTAATACAGTCCATCAGAGTGAATTATGTCATGTACTGACGTATTAGTGTCAGTGTAAAGTTATATATAACTTTACAATTAAAAAGGAAAGCAAAAGAAAAAATATCGCACTTCATTAGATATTCACAACGATTCAGTATAACTAATAAGATTAGAAGAGAACGTTATTTGAGTTAGATTCAGGAAAGTTAGTGAAGGGGTTGAAAAAGGAGTGTGAAAAATATGGGTACAAAGAAAGAAGAAACAATTGAGAAAATGGAGAGTTAGTAAAGCTCAAAAATAATAATTTATTTATCAATTGGGCAGCATAATTTTTCACAAGGTTTTTTGAATGTATTGTAGCGGACATTGTACAGTTCAAGGAATGGGTTTGGTCTATTGTTCTATTTAGGTAGGAATTGAAATTGTGAGCGGTTCTCACAAACCGTGTTTGAAATAGCATATTGAGTCTTAGTCTATTGCATGGAACATGGAAATTTTACAAATTGATTGAATCTGGCTCGAATATATTATTATTTAGAACTTCATATGATAACATTTATGCTGTAATGGGTTTTCTAGTTTCTGATTTTTGGACTTTAAATGTTGACCTCGAAGTTTCAGTGGGAAAGCTATGACAAAATGTATTATACTTTTGGAAATAAATATACCTCATTCTCTTCTTCTTCTTCTTCTTCTTCTTCTTCTTCTTCTTCTTCTTCTTCTTCTTCTTCTTCTTCTTCTTCTTCTTTTTCTTTTCCTCTTCTGCCGCTACAGCGTAGGGGTCCCAGCCTCGGTCCACCTCTTCCACACCTTCCGGTCATCAGCTATTCTCCTCATTTCCCTCATGGAACTCCCTCTCTCGCGACCCAGACTTTCAAGATAACTCTCCCAATTCATTCTCGGTCTACCTTTCCTTCTTTCTCCCTCTCTCCTGGCCTCCACCACTTGCTTTACTCCTCTACATTCCTCCTCATTCACTTATTTTGAATAATCTCCAAATCATTAATGGCAGTGCTTGACGGCATATCGGTGTGTTAACAACTAATGGCTGTTTGGGTTGTTATATCGACAATAATTTGTTGTAAACAACTATGCTACTATTATCATCAAAAGCTTACCGAGTTGAAAGTGGAGAAAAGTCGGGAGAGGATATGCAACTCCGAGTTATCAATTGCATGCCTCATCTCTTGTAATTAATTGTCCACACGACAGCTGATTTTTTACCAAGTTACCTTGAGATATAAATTGCATGCATCATTGCTTGCAATTTATTATCCACTCGACAACTGATTCATGATAGCTAATTCTAAAGTCAGACTTCCACTGTAATATTTGCGTTGAAGGAGACTTCTTTTCTTCCTGTATCATCCTTAAAATGTGAAATTTCAAAAAAACCTCATGTATACGTCGACACAAAATTCAAAAAGGAACATACCTGTCAAATTCAGGAAAATCTATTACTGCGTATCGCTGTAAATGCGGAACATGAATATAAACATAAATCTGAACAAAAATATCAACATAAAGAGGAATGGCAAAACCGTCGATTTGAATCTTAGACCACACTTCGCTCGGTCAATTAAGTCTATAGTTTCAATGAAAAACCTTTAGAAGGTATCCATCTCTAAAGGTCTTTGGTTTCAATATTTTGTTTTTGCAGTCATGGTATTATCATGCGTGCCCATCAGTATCAATACTCTCACATTTGAAAAAACTAATTTAATAGGTGATTAAAAATAATTGAATGAACTAAATAATTCTGAAAAATCTTGATATTCTTGATAGCGGAAAATTAATCACCAACTGATGGAAAGATTATCACAGAAATGAATGAATTATATCATATGGAATACAAATTCAAAGGTGGACAGAGTTAGTTGACATCAGTTACTTGTGGATGAGAAAACTTGTGAGGTCTACTGTTCACAGAACTACTAAGAGATGTAAGTTAAGTACTTACAATAGTCAGTATGCCAATAGTGAAGATAATATGCATTGCACTTGCTCTGAGTGAAGTGTACAGTCAAGAGGATGGAGACTAGTCTGGAGGATGAAGACTTCCAAGAGTGAAACGTTGTTGTAGAAACGTGGAGAACGACTCTGACAGTAGGAGAATGGAAACCTCTTTTATGTGAAATCGTGACAATACAACTGATTGCTTGAACCAGTGAGAAAACAAATAGTTGTTAGAGCTCTACTGTATTGAATGCTTATTCCGATAAATATTGTATATGATTGGATATATTGTTCACAGAGTATAGAAAAGTAGATGGGAAGTGTATCTTTAAAGGAACTTTTTACGACTTTTCCCCCCCTACCACCACCCCCCCTCCATCCTATGTACCCCCCACAACCATCGCTCGTGCCGCACCACCCCCAGCCATCCCTGCTCATGCCGCACCAACCCCGCCCAGCCACTGCTCCTTAGAAGGAGAAGAATCTCAGTCTCTCTCTCTTTCTCTCCCTCTGTCATGCTCTATTTCAGAAGAAGAAGAAGAAGAAGAAGAAGAAGAAGAAGAAGATGATAATGATGATGCTCTCTCCCTCTCACCCTCTCTCTCTCTTGGTTGCTCTCTTGGTTATGTCGAGTGAGTAAATGTGTGTTAGTTGGCTCAGTCTTCTAATAGATATTTCATAGTTCAATATATTGAACAGATATTTAATATATTGAACAGATATTGAACAGATATTTTACAGTTCAATTCACTAGAAATTATACATCAAGTTATTCAGTTTCTCGAGCTAAATTCAATAGTGAAATTATATTTTTGATTAACTTACACTCTTTTTATTTATCTTGAAAAGACGTTCCTAATTCTTCAGTTCACCTTCTCGCCTATAAAAGTGTAAATCCACCTAATGGTACACAATGGTTTGACCGAACAGAGGCACGCCAAAGAATGAGGCCAATGCTCTGAAGCCAGCTATTTCTGGAGCATTGTCCGAAGAGACCCTCCTCATTATTTGACAGCAAATCGAAGAGTCTGTCCATAATGCTGTTTCAATGGCTGTGAAGTCTATTTTCGAGGAACTTCAGGCATTGAAGGAGGAGAACAAACAGCTGCACGATAGAATTTGTGAGCTGGAGGTGTCTTGTCACCTGAAGGTTGATGACCACGAGCAATATGGGCGCCGACATTCAATACGTATTTTTGGGATCCCGGAGAGCAACAAAGAAGACTTGATGTCTTCAACAAGAAGCTGAACGTGCCTGTGACTCTGGCGGATGTCAACCGCTCGCATCGCATTGGAAGGCGTCAACCATCTCAACAAGGGCAAGTGAAACCTAAGGACCGACCCATCATAGTTCGACTCTGCAGCTACCGGACCAGGAAGATGATCTCCAACGCTAAGAGGAAGCTGAAGGGTTCCGGCGTCACCATTCGCGAGGATCTGACTGCAGAGCGTCTGAAGATCCTCAATGCTGTGGCCGACCATCATGGGCACAGGAATGTCTGGTCATCTGACGGGAGGATTAAGATCTCTATCGGCGAGGGAGGATCCAAGAGGGTCCACACAGTTGAGAGGATGACGGACCTTCAAAAAATAAAGGTAAATCAAATCACTTCAGGATTCGATGACTAAGGTGCCCTTCACTACAATAATAGGAAATTCGTATTAATAGATTTCACAGTAGATATACCTTGGCATTTTTCATGAGCTGGCTTTCTGTTCTATGAATGAATCTTTCCACTACTATTAATGATTGTATACAAGGCAATTATCCCAAACTGAAAAGATCCACATTTGTTAATACTGATTGATAATTTATCTTGATATTAATTCTCAAAACTACGTTCAATGCATCAACTACTTTACTCCAGAGGGTACTAAGAAAATCATTATCTCTATTCTTACTAATAATTACATCTCTTACCAAAATTATTTCCATAATTAATAATTTTCGAATTTCGAATAAATTTGATGATCAACATACGTTATAGATATAGTTGTAATCCATAGGTATAGATAGTAATCTCTTCTATATTTGGTGTACATGATGATATCTTTTACTAATGCCACAGCTTGAACAATAGAAGCAAATGTGTGAAGAGTTATTGATAGAACAGAGGGGTGGGTAGTCTGTTCATATGCTTATAAAGGGGCTGTGTTTCATTCAACGTTATCTTAGACATTCATCACTAAAATATTACAGTGCTCAATTTACTACTTTCATCGTTATTGCAACTCCCAATGGTTAATTATACTTCTAATACCATATCATATTTTTTAAACTTCACCGTTCAATCCTATTTAGAACTCATCTAAAATAATCTAGCTCTTTCTCAAGCGTCTCCTCTACTTCTTATTTTTCTTTCTCATTTTTGATTTTTGCAATAATGATTATTATTCTTTTCTATTCTTCTTCGCCTTCTTCCTCTTCTTCTTCTTCTCCTTCTCTTTCTTTTTCTTTCCTTCTTCTTCTTTTCTTGATTAATTCAAGATCACAATACGATGTTCCATTTCTGATTCTATAGTTCAGTTTCATAATTTCTTCTCAATATTGTGCACATTGCTTCTTTCTCTTCTCTTCTTACCCATCATTATAATTATTTTCCCTGTGATTTTCCCACTAGCTATCCAGCATGTTCAAATGTTTATTTCTCTTTCTATCTCTATTATTTCTCTTTCTACCTTTCCTCTTTCTATCTGAATACTCTCCACTAATATCCAAATTTTATATTCGGTTCTTTCTCACATCAAATCATACTATCCCTCTTCCATTTTATGCAAATATTATTCATTATCAGTTGTATTATGTATCTTTTCTCAATTGATAACTTTCTTCAAAGATTTTCCGTTTTTCTGCTGGCTTTTTCTTCTCTTTTGCAGTTTTTAATGGATCCCATTTCGCACTATCTCCACTTTAAACACGATCTTCGACTACTGGATTCCATCTCTCTCTATCTCAAATTGGACTCGATTCTCCACCACTGGATTCCATCTCTCTCTGTCTCCACTTGGACTCGATCTTTCCACTACTGGATTCCTACTCGCACAATCTTCACTTCGACTCGATTTTCAACTACTGGATACCTTCTAGCTCTACCACCACTCGGACTCGATTCTTCCACTACTCACTCTATCTCAACTTGGACCAGATCTCCCACTACCAGTTCTTCCTCAATCTTCATCTTATTCACCATTAGGACTATTTATCACCGGAACTCCACACATCTACATCGTATTGTGTTTAGTGAATTTTTTTAACTAGTGCTTTAAATAGTGAAGGGAGCCGAACTGTCAGGGCATACTGAATGCACTCGAATCAAGACACTTTTTCATTTAGGTTAAATTTTATTAGTTTCATCCCCATTTTCCCCGTCATGTGTCGTTCTGAGGTCGGTTCACGATTGGTCTGCTGCTTCCATGATGCCTCTCACTGACACGTCAGCTCGCTCGCTCTCAAGTAGGTATGATTATTCCAATAATAGTAATAATGACGCAGGTATGTTTCTAGCAAATAAGCTCCACTCTTCCAAGAAACTTTTCAAGGCTGCTCACCTTAACGTCCAATCCTTCAGCTGCCACATTGATGAACTCAGAGCTATCTTCCGTTTTTAGGACTTCAATATAATTGGAATTTCCGAATCACTTTTGAAGCCTAGTATTTCATCAAATTTTGTTGCATTACCTGGATATAATCTTTTCCGGAATGATAAATTAAATGAAGCTTGTGGGGGTGTAGCAATTTATGTGAAAGATGGTATCAAAACAATAGTTTTAATCACATCTAAACAATAGTATTGTTCCAGACCAGAGTTTATGCTACTTGAATTATCCTTATCTAGTACTGATAAATTACTCGTTGGTATCTGTTATCGCCCACCAAAAATAGGTCATTTTACAGATTTCGAAAAATGCCTTGCTCTCTCTTATGCCTTGTTATAGCCGAATACAAGTTATGGGGGATATGAACACCGACTTGAACATGACAAATCGTAACTTTGACTACTTTCAACTGACTACTATTTTCCAATGCCTAAACATGTCTATTTTACCTCTCGATCCAACTCATCATACTAATGAATCTGACACACACATTGACCTTCTCATTGTTAGTGATCCTAACGAGGTTTGTTCAAGCAGGCCAAATCCCAGTCCCAGCTATTTCTGGACATGATTTGATTTACTGTGTACTTTCCCATAAGATACCTAAGCCAGAACAGAAAATTATCACTTATAGAGATTTCAAAAATTTTGATGAAGCCGCCTTCCTGACTGATGTGGCTCAGACTCCATGGCATCAAATTGAAGCATTACCCTCAGTTGATGACATGGTCAAGACTTTCGAGAATTGGACTCTGACTTTGTATGACAAACATGCACCTTATGTGACAAGGAGGATTAATAGAAAACGACGAGTACCGTGGATGACTGAAGACATACTTAAGATGATGGGACGTAGAGACAAAGCACATAGAAAATTTGAAAAGGCATTCGACTTGGACAGTTTGATAGAGAATAGGAGCCTTAGAAAAAGAGTTAAAAAGGAATTATGGAACTCGAAGATTAGGTACTTGAATTCGTTTATAACAAACAATAGACAAGACTCTAAATCACTTTGGCAGGGAATAAAAGAATTTGGGCTTGGCAAACAGAAATCGATTCCACTAATTGACTTACCATTGAACAATATAAATAACCATTTCGTTTCACACTCTAACCAACGCGACGAAGTTGTCATTGCTAATCATATCGATGATCTTGAGGAGCAGGTTACAAACTTAGATTTACCAATTACTGATCAATTTCATTTTCATCCAATCTCAGAAGAAGACACTTCCAGAGCAATTCAACGTATTCATATTAATGCTACGGGTGTAGACAAAATTCCTATTAAATTTATCAAGAAGATGTTATTTGCTGTTTTACCAACCATTACATACATTTCCAACAAGTCATTTGAAGAAGGCATTTTCCCTGAAAACTGGAAGTTCGCTCTGGTTCGCCCTCTAAATGAAGTCCATCACCCAATAAAGTTGAGGATTTCAGACAAAACAGTATTTTACCTGCATTGTCCAAAGTGCTAGAAAGACTCATTCATGATCAAGTTGTAAAATTTCTAGACAACAATAGTAAGCTCCATAGCTTTCAATCAGGCTTTAGAAAATTCCATTCAACTGAGACAGCTCTGCTTCGTGTCACTGATGATATAAGGTCAGCTATGGACCAAAGAAAATGCACCATCCTCACCCCATTTGATTTTTCTAAAGCATTTGATACTGTTGATCATACAGTCCTTCTAAATAAGTTGGCTATTCTTGGTTTCAGTCACAACCAGTTAATTTGGTTTAAATCCTATCTATTAGGTAGGAAACAATGTGTATCTGTCGGTGACAAAAAGTCTACTCGGATAAACGTTATGCATGGAGTACCACAAGGTTCAATTTTAGGCCCTCTCCCCTTCACTCTGTATGCTAATGACCTTTCTTCCATTATCAATTTCTCTAGTTTCCATACTTATGCAGACGACCTTCAAATCTATTCAAGTTGTCCCATAACAAAAATTAATGAAACAGTTGGAATAATGAATAAGGATATCAATTCGATAGTGGAATGGACAAAGAAAAATGGCCTCAAGCTTAATCCCATTAGAACACAACCCATTATAATTGGATATTCTCGTCTTATAAACAATATTGACCTTGAATCCATTCACAAAATTAGTGTAGACGGTAATGACATTCCTTACTGTGGCTCAGTTAAAAATTTAGGCATTAATATGAATAATACTCTTGACTGGTCAGAAAAAGTGAACAAAACTTGTAAAAAGTTATTCTCAGCCATGCATGCATTAAAGAAAATGCACGATATTCTTCCTAGAAACATTAAATTATTATTGGTTCAATCTCTCATCTTCCCACATTTAATGTATTGTAATTCTGTTCTTAACGATATGCAAGTCACTCTGAATGATAAACTACAGCGTTGCCAAAATTATTGTCTACGTTTCGTCTACTCTCTCCAACGCCATGATCATATCACCCCAGCCCACATTGCTAGTTCAACATTAAAGCTTCCCGATCAAAGGCTTTTTCGAATAGTCAAGCTTGTTAGAGATATTTTGAAATACGGTAATCCGAACTATTTTAAAGATGATTTCAAATTTGTCTCTGAAGGTAGGAGGATAGATGCTTCACATACTAGAACCGGAGAAAGTACTTTAAGGATACCCAATCATCGAACTACTATTTTCACAAAATCCTTCTTAGTCAGTGCCTGTCGTGCATGGAATGCACTTCCTGTTTCTATCTGGTCCATCGAGAGCCGAGCGAGCTTCATCCTGACTTCAAAAAAACATCTTTTGGAACAAATGACTGAAACTGTCCGGCCCTAGAACGATCACATGACAACCATCCCCCACCCATCCAACAAATACATACCTTTAAACCTGTTATAGAATGAATTGTGTATATATATATTATCTAAACTCATGTTATTTTAATTATCCACTGCACACTGCTGTATATTACTGAAAGTTGATAACCCTGATCTACTTTCAGCCTACTTCATTTTATTAATCAATAATTTGATCTTATCTACCTATATAATTATTTTACTCTATCAATTTTCTGTTTTTTTTCTCTTAAATATTCATATCAATTAAAACTTTTACAATATTTCCATTAATAGATAAATCCTTAGTTTAATTAATCAAATTAACTTTTTGGTAGAGAGTTAGTGGGGAGGATATTTTTAATATTCTTTCCGAAGAATGGACATTGATATGTCCAAAGCTCCGCCAATTTATGTAGATGCATAACAATATAAGTATCTATAGTTATTATATTACAAATTACTTTTCCATATCATATACAGTTCAATAATTATTTTCTTAGTCTATATTATGTAAATTCATCTATAATTTTGCTGTATTGTAAGCTATTGTATATAAGTGTATAACCCAGTATATATTGTAATCTACATAAATAAAGTACTCAATCAATCAATCAATCAAACTCTAGTAAAGACTAGTAAACAACATCGATGTAAACTCACTTGACAAAATTAATGTTGATGGTTTCGAAATAGGTTACTGTGATTCAGTTAAAAACCTTGGAATTAATGAACGAAAATCTTGACTGGTCTGATCAAATTAATAAGACTTGTAAATTTGTATTCTCTGCCATGCATTCACTGAAGAAGATGCAAGATATTCGTCCCAGAAAAATTAGATTGCTGCTAGTCAAATCGCTCATATTCCCACATCTTATCTAGTTATATATTGTTATTCTGTGCTCAATTATATACAAGTAACCTCAAACGATAAACTTTAGCGATGTCAAAACTATTGCCTCAGGTTAGTTTACTCACTCCAACGCCATGAACGAATCACTCAAGCCCATATTGATAGTTCAACTTTAAAGCTACCTGATCAGAGAATCATTCATGTAAATTTAGCATGAAAATTGTGTATAAGCTACATTCTAGATTGTTTCTTATTCAAACTCTTCCTGGAGTGGATCTCAGAATTCTTATCCTACATCCCTCTCTCTTTCCTATTATAATCCCCCCTTCATAATTCCCCAATTGGATTTTTTTTTCGGAACTTTCATAATCATATTATCTTGTTATTTACATAAACTAATCTCTTTTGTATAATAATTTCTCTCTCTTATTAACATTATTTTTGGATTTACATCTACAAATCTCTTTTCTAATGATAACTTCCACTCCCTCATTATTCCACTTATTATTACATCATATCGATTTTCCAATAATCGGGAATTAACTTCCTCTTTATTTTCATCCTTATTATGATTTACTCTTTCCTGTTGATGTATGATTTACTCTTCTCTGAAAGATTTAGCGTTTCTATGATTTGGTTTTTACTTGATATTTTTTCTTAATTCTTTACTCTTAGAATGATGATATTTTGTTTGAATTTTCAACTTTCATTTTCTACCGTTAAGTGCTAAAGGGGAGGGTATCCTTGAGAATAGACTTCTTAAGGTTCAAACTTCACCGTTCATTTGAAAACATTACAGTAGTACCTCAACTTTTGCATATTTCATCATTTTCCTTGCTCAATATTATTGTAGAACTCATTAGTTAAATATGATTCACCATGTTATTTCACAACGTAAGTTTAATTATGTTTTGTTGAACACATGAATAAAGGAATCTGAATCTGAATCTCACTCGCTCTCTTTCTCTATCTCTCTCTCCTTTTTGGTAGAGAGTTAGTGGGAAGGATACCTCGAATATTCTTGAATGGAATGGAGAATGGACATTGATATGTCCAAAGCTCTGCCAATTTATGTCGATGCATAACAATATTATCCATTTTATCTATAGTTATTACAAATTGCTTTTTTTCATATCATATACAGCTCAATAATTATTCTCTTGATTTATATTTTGTAAATTCATCTATAATTTTGCTGTATTGTATAAGCCAGTATATACTGTAATCTACATAAATAAAATACTCAATCAATCACTCAATCTCTCTCTCTTTCTCTCTCTCTCTCTCTTATCTAATCTAATTTAATCTCTGTTATAACCAGTGAGTATGGAATGTATATTCTATACTCACTGCTTATAACATTCACTGCTTAGAATGTATATTCTATACTCACTGCTTCTAACATTCATTCAAGATAAAGAAGTGCTTGACATTTCTTTCTCTCTCTCATTGTTAGTCTAGAATTTCTGGTTGCAGCTGTAAAACTAATGAGTCCAAATAAACAGTAGATGTAGTAGTAAACAGTTAGTATACAAAATAACAGTAGATGGCATAGAAACCTGAAAATGATAACTCAAATTTCTGTTCCTCTATCTCAATTCTATTTGATTGGAGGCGAAAAAACATTATTTTAACAAAGACATTCATAAGGATACAACTCCATGATCATGTATTATATTATAGTAGAACTATAAATAAAAAAATAAATAAATAAACTATGAATAATGTAGCTTTCATTGAACCATTCCATTTCAATTAATGAAAATACTGCACTAATAATATAAAAATAGAAATTGGGGAAGCCCAAAGTGATTGAGGTAAGAGAGGAATCACACTGGAGAAAGAGCGAATGAGAGCGTATGTCTTTTTGATATCATCAGCATAAAAACGTCAACCGTAAACTCCCATTGTTCAAAACTGCAATGTTTTTGTGGAGAAAAAGTGGCTCCGAATCATAATATCGAGCTGACTTTGCTTGCATCCTATTTTGAGAATGAATGACTACAATATTAATGTCAATAGAATTATATTAATTGAATTAATTTGATTTAAATATGAAATAATATAATAATATTGTCTTATTTATAATAATCGTCATTATTTATATTAATTGTAATTATTTTATAATAATTGTCAATCATATATAGTTCAGGGAGTTATATTCCCATACAACGCCAGAAAAGTAGGATATCTTCACTAGTAAAAGTGTACGTTTCCGTATTTCGAGAAAAATGTTTTGCCCTTGATAATAGCGAATTGAATTCAAATTGTAGATGAGGATTCTTCCTTTCACTTACATTGAATTGGATTACAATAATAATTAGATCTGAATTTAATTAAGTGTAAGTTTAAAAAGAAGCCGAGGATTTCAAAAAATGTATCATCTTTCCAAAGTTCAAATGGAGTGGATGAAGACAAATTTGAAACAACAGCGCTTATAGAGGATGAGATTTTTCACAAATCTATAACAATAATTTGTTTTTTATTGCATTAGTATCTAGTTAGTAGTTGATAATTAACTGAAACATGATGAAAAAATTAGGAAAATCAAGTTTTTTATTTTTTCATTATGTTTCAATGGTGAGTCAATTCTTGGTGAAATTCATTGAGGTTTGAAGAGGAGATATTTCTAAACAGACTGGCTATATTCAATAATGTTTTTTTTTCAATATTTTTGAAATAGGATTCATTGGAGTAAAAGTGTGCATTATCGAACATAGCCGCTATTTTCACATACTAACCTAAATTGTAAACCATCCAGCCAAAAGCCATTTGTTTGCGGATGATCTGTGTGTTTTTCTGAGCTTTCCCACAGTAGTTTCATTGAGTCAAGCTTCCCAGGACTTGGCTGATTCGATCGAGAGCTGGTGTAATTCAAATTTATTATGTGTAAACTCTGATAAAGTTCAGAACTTGACTATCAGTTATAATAGAAGACAGACTATGAATGAGGAGAAAGAGGCAAAGTTTCTGGGCTTCACACTTGACACTTGCCTTAGTTGGTCCCAGCATATTGACATTGTTGCTAGCAAGCTGAATAAGGGAGTCTTCTTAATTAGAAAACTGAGGTCATATGTCAGTCAGTTTGGATGTTTTAAAGGTGATTTATTATGCTCACATCAATTCTCATCTGTCATATGGCACCATACTTTGAGGTTCCAGAGCTTACAGTGGTAGACTTTTTAGAATACAGAGAAAGGCTATCAGACTGATTTGTGGGCTCTCTAAGCGAGCACAGTGTGATGAGCATTTTAAAATTCTGGGAATATTGACTCTACCTTCAATATTTGTTCAACAGAGCCTTATTTATGTTAAGGAGAATTTGGAGAAGTTTGTGTATCGGGGGGTAGTTCATAGCCATAACACTAGAAATAGGGGTAATTGTACTACTTATCGGTATACCTATTCTAGTACACAAAAAACATTTCTATTTTTATCAATGAAATTGTTTAATTCACTTCCTGAAGATCTTAGAAATATGGATAATGGAACCTTTAAAGTTCATATGAAACGTTTCTTAGCAGCTAACCCTTTAAACAAGATTGAAGATTTTTATACATTAGCTAGGAATATTCCGTTATAAGTTGAAAATCAGGTGACATATTGCCATAGGGTACTGATAGTGTAACTTACTGATGTAATATATTTTTCCTCCTTCTACTGTCTAAAGTACTTACTTTACTCCCTGAAACATAATACTAAAGTGTCACTTTTTCGCTCTAGGTAGTAGAAAACAGAAAAACTCCCTAGGGAGTAAAAGTGACTCCATTTAAATAACATGGGAAGCATCTCTATTTAAAAAACTTACTTGGTAATAGGTTAGAAGGTCTAAGCTCAGATGAGAAAGCGTAATAGAGGTGTCTGTCATTGATTTAACTGAATTCAATACCACAACCAGAAATTTGATCAACTCATGAAATATATGTTTGTACTAGCAAGAACCCGTGCTTCGCAAGGATCTATTTTAAAACTTGACAAAATGAAAACTTGACGTAATGAAATTCTGAAGAATTGAGAATAGGCCTATAACCATCCTTGGTTAATTTAGAATCTATAAGCAAAATTTGAATTAATTAGTCCAGTAGTTCAGACGTGATGATGCGTCAAACATAATTTTCCTATCCCGTACGTGCATAAGCCAGCTCTTCACTTTATATAATTATTATAGATACCGTATAGTTAACGTGACTGTGGAACAGAATAGTGGTGAAACTATGATAGCGCCAGAAGTGTCTCAGAAACAATAGTAGGTACTACATGAACTTTTTGAAAGTGATTTGAAAAAATGTTAAAACAACAGAACTGAATCCTCATCATTCTACCTTCATTTAGAGGCTTTTGTTTGAGCTGAATGGAAATCTATTTATAAAAAAATGAATGTCTGTTTGTGTGTTTGTTTGTTCCCTGTAGACTTGAAAACTACTTGACATAACGGCATGAAACTTTGGGAATATGTTGTGTGAATATTGGGGATGGTTTCTGAACAGAAATTTTAATAGGGGGGCTAATAATAATCATTTATTAATCCATTTCAAAGTCATATGTTTTCGAAATTTTTGGCCGAGCGGCTACTGAAGAACGAAAAGATGATCATGATTCAAGATCATAATTGTGATAATATGATTTAGCATCTAAAGTTACCAGCTTAATAAACATATCACCTGTGATAAATTATTGTGTACTGGTATTAAAACGGTAGTTTGGAGTTGAAGTGTAGTTGATTGGTACCAGCTGTTGATAATGGTTCCTTAGAAGACCTTACAATAAATATCACTCCCCTATCATTGAGAACTGGAAAATGTTGAAAAAAATCATTCACCTAATGAAAGAGAGTATTGTATAGTACATTTATGTATAACTTAGTATTCATATTGCATCATTAATTACTGAAGAATGAAAGAATAATTTACAATTTTTGAATTTCGCTTATTAGCTTATATTCATCCTAAAATGGAAAGAATATGGAATTCTGTGTGATTCATCGTACATCGCATATTTCCTGGACCATATATCGACAATCTACAGCTATGAAAACATTGAATATTTTTGTTTGAAAACTCTGATATAACTTTTTTTCAATTGAAAAACTTTACTGATAGATATTACTACAATTGATTGAGAAGAATATATGTTTTCGGAATAATGAATGCTGCATGACTAAGCACATAGGAAGTCCGTATTGAGATGTAAATGAACATGTTGATTGTCAGATAAATTTCATGATTCACCAAATAAAGTCAAGTGTAACATGAGATACATTGGCGGTGCGAAGTTCGCTGGGTAAGCTAGTTGTAAATTAAGCTTTATTATTGATAGACAACGCTGAAAAAGACAGGCTCAATCACCAGGAATACTATAAATCTGTAGAACGTTTGCCACGTAAAACACGTGGTAAGCTCGCGCTCTCAATCAACACAAAATCAATTCGATCAGCTAATTGATGGAATTGTTTTGAGCTTCCCAATGATTACAACTATGTTAGAATATCATTGTCATTATCTCAGTTCCATATGGAGTTCACCTTACCATAAGCTTACTTAATAGGATCCTTTTTCATCCTTTGAAACCCTAGAGGCAAAATATCTCCAAATCCGTTCTTAGTGCGCGTCTAGCATGTTTGAAGAATATTGTGCAAAGTTTTAAGCCTGTAGGCCAATTAGTTTGAGCTGTAGTGTGATTTTACATCAAAATTTTCGAAAAGTGCCCTCTCCTGAACCCCCCTGTGCTCCTGATTGGAATTTTTCTGCATAGATCTGATTTTTTTCGTACCTGAACGAAAAAGTTACTCATGACTTTGCTGTGCAATGAACGGTTAAAAAGTGAAAATTTTGGGGGGCCCAGCTCCATAAGGGGGGGGGCAGATTTCTGAAAATCCTTTTGCAGTGGATGTGTTGAGGATACAATAAATGTTTACAATTAAATATATAAATGTCCTGTAACAACTAAAGGTGCGTCCACACATGCCGAACCGAACCTCGAACCGCGCAGCAAACCGTGCATTCCTCCGAACATCTTGCCTTTCAACGAACATGAGCATATTAAGCTGCGTACACATATACGCTCTTCCAACCCGCACCGAGCACGCTCCTCCCTCGTACCGCCCTCGTACCGCCCTCGTTCCTCCATCGAACTACAGTTGCGCCGCCCACGCACCCATCTTGAACGTTACGGAAGATGTTAGATCTTCTCGCGTTCCCCCGGTCGAACCATTGTTGCTCCCCGGTCGATCATCAATCGCTCTGCTGGTGTGACGTTCGGTTGCGGAGCAGAGCGAAAGTATGTACGCACCTTTATGTTTCATAATGTTAAAAATCAGCTGTTAATACTTCGCCGTTCCGTACTCCGAACCATTCGCCGTGCCGCTTGCCTCTTTTCTAGTTGCTCGCCTCACCTCACTCCGAACGCTGAACTTTTCAGCCAATCAGAGCCCTTGATTATATTGTGCAGCTCGCTCCACAATATTTCGGCTATCCATCACAAGTGGAAAACGTGCAAACATGAATACAGAAGTATGGGCAATTTTTTATTTGATTAAATTCATGTTTTGAAGAATTCATTGTTACGAATGATATATTGATAGGAGCTTATAAATATTTTCTAATTCAAATGAAATAACTTCTGAAAAAAATAATGATTGGATAAATAGTCTACCAATATTGAATTATTGTTGACCAAGAGCTCAGTACATCGACAATTCATTCAACTAATTCTGTATTGATGAAATTATATCATTTTCTCTATTGATAATCAATTCATCTCAACTAACTAAAAAAAGTACTTCAATTTCCATGATTTATTTATTATAGAATTATATAAATCTAAAGTGTAGTCATATCTAAATTCACAAAGAGTTCGATTCTTGTTGGCAAGATAGATGTTATTCAATGCAGAAATCATTGTTATTTTACTAAAAGATAGGATAAAATGAATAGTTCTCTTTCAGGGGGAGTTTTGACTACCAACAAAACTCATTTTTCATTTGAAGAAATAATATCAAAAAGGTGCATAGGACCTTACTTTTTTGTTCAGCTTGCCAAAATACGCCTCATTTCAATATTAAAATTTTCGACTGACAGTACAGTGAGTCAATCATTCTATCAAGGCTTGAATAATTTTGAAATTTCAATTAAATAAAAATGGTAGAGAATAATTATCATGTAGATATCAACACCCTTATTTAAAGACATATTAACTGCATGCGTTTTCATATTGCCGATAGAGCATTGATAAAAATGTAGACGATTATTTAGCAGCCTCAAGAAACTGTTCTAGCTGAAAAAATAATAATACATGCCACGTGTAGGCTTATACATTCCATCAGGAAAACGAAGTTCAAAACTATGGTTTTCCTAAACATATGTTTTTGAGATAATTTCTTTGATGCAGCTGTTTTACATTCACCATTATAATTATACAGAGTTTGTGAAAATAAAATATTTATTGATTACCAAAACAATACTATTATTATATTAATGATAATAATTAATTATTAAAACAATACTTTGATTATATCAATAATAATAATATTATTAAACATATTTATCAATTATCAGAACAATATTATTGAGGTTGAGTGGAATCAGGTAGAAAGCAATAATAGAACAAATGTTCTTTTTTGAATTTCTATCATATTATTTTGTTATTTCCAATGATTACAACATATGTTAGAATATCACATGTCAATAAATAAATATTATCTCATTTCCATATGGCACTCACCTTACCATGTTCATAACCTTACTTAATAGGATCCTTTTTCATCCTTTGAAACCCTTAGAGGCAAAATATCTCAAAATCCGTTCTTAGTGCGCGTCTAGCATGTTTGAAGAATATTTTTGCAAAGTTTCAAGTATGTAGGACAATTAGTTTGAGCTGTAGTGTGATTCTACATCAAAATTTTCGAAAAATGCCCTCTCCTGGACCCCCTGTGCTCCTGATCGAAATTTTTCTGCATAGATCTAATTTTTTTCGTAGCTGAACAAGAAAGTTCCTCATGACTTTGCTGTGCAATGAGCGGTTAAAAAGTACAAAATTTTGGGGGGGCCCCAGCTCCCTCAGGGGGGCAAATTTTTGAAAATCCTTTCTTAGTGGATGTTTCCAGGCTACCATGAACAATCGTGCAAAATCTCAAGTTTTTAGGCTCAGTAGTTTGGGCTGTGGTGTGATTTCAGTCTGTAGGGGCTTAGCCTTTTATAAGTATAGAGATGATATTATATTCTTAATATTGGTAGACGATAAAAATTTATACAATTTTTAAAATATTTTATTCTATTCAAAATACCAGCCAACAAATATTTTTGATCTGCATTCTGCAATTCAAATCTGAACCGCGTGATCTGGAGTCAGCCATTTTTGGTAGCTCAGCTGATATGATTGTTACAACTTTGGCGATAGATAGCGCAATCAGCAGTGCCTATCAGACGACCGTTTTTAGGTTTTAGTTTTTAGGTTATGTTGTTAGAAACATTGTCACCAATACGTAGGTTATTAGAATGATTTAATTTGCAGTTTCTATAAAAAAATGTAGATGGAGGAAAAATGTTGTGTACATCACGAGCGAAAAATACTTTTTCTCCCTCAGGAAAATTGTTGCCCTTGGCTTCGCCTCGGGCTTCAAACTTTTTCCCTCAGGGAGAAAAAGTCGTACTTTTCACTCTAGATATACAAATAACTATTTATTTTGTATCATGTTGTATATATTTGACACTTGTATTGTATCTGATGACCTCAGATATTGCTGCAATAAAGATTCTATTCTATTCTATTCATTCTATTCTATTCTATTCTATTCTATTCTATTCTATTCTATTCTATTCTATTCTATTCTATCTATTCTATTCTATTCTATTCTATTCTATTCTATTCTATTCTATTCTATTCTATTCTATTCTATTCTATTCTATTCTATTCTATTCTATTCTATTCTATTCTATTCTATTCTATTCTATTCTATTCTATTCTATTCTATTCTATTCTATTCTATTCTATTCTATTCTATTCTATTCTATTCTATTCTATTCTATTCTATTCTATTCTATTCTATTCTATTCTATTCTATTCTATTCTATTCTATTCTATAGCACATTTGAAAACTCAATAAATGCTCTCGACCTGAGTCGCTTGAGTGTGAGTTGAGCCTATGTGGGTAAACAAAACCCCTAAATCTTGTATTATGGGATGACTCACCTGGTCCTTGATTAGATTACAAAACCTCTTCTTCATCTGCAAAAGCATCTCGATTTGATTTTTGATCATTTATAAGCTTAACTCCTTCCAATAAAACAAATAGAAGCGCTTGAAATCTATATGTTAAGACTAGACAAATCGTTACAAATTTCGAGCAAGATTTGGCGGAATTAAAAGCAATTCGTTGATACTTGAAAAATTATAAATACTGACCAAGGCTTTGGAGATTCTGATCACCAAGGCTCCGAAATCTTGGCAATCATTCACAAAATATAAAGCTCTTTTGGTTTCTGCTTGACTGCTTGATTTATTCATTTATTCATTTACAATGCAAATAACACTAATGTAATAACATTGAAAGATAAAATAATAAGGTAGTCCTTGTGCTATTTTTCTTCCAAATTTATAGATGGCAAAGTCCAAGATAAGGTTAGAATTTCACGTGTACAATCTTTATAAAATTTTGGTCCAAAATTAACATTAAAACTATAAATTTTGAATTTAGATGGCTTAAATTGATAAATCAATTAGAAATATTCCACTCAATTACCACTTTTAACGAATAATATTGAGTTATTTAAGAAATTTGGAATTATTCAAGAAACACAAACTCGTAAACACGATGATTTAATAATCAGATAAAAAGAAGAAGTTCTGATTAAAGTCAAGAACTATGTTCAATGCTTTGAAAATACGCTTGCGGAGCATAGGTTACCTGCTAGTATTATTCATATTTATGATCATGATTCCATGAGTCTTATTTGAGCAGCATAATTATACAAGGTTTATTGATGATAATAGACTAGGCTACTGCATGTATGACACTTAAAAAAACTGAAATCCACTCAAAGACAAAAATTAAGATTCGATAATAAGATTATATTTTTTATGTATTCCAACGCTGTTGAACAGTGCTTGATCAATAAAATAACCGCTGTAGCTTCTAAAATATTGTTTAATTATCGTTTATCATTATTCAAGAAGAATCGCATAGATTTGTAGAGAGAAGAATTTGATTTATGAAGGTAATATAATTGCAATTTCCAATAGGCTACAGTTTATCAATAATTAAGAAATAATTCCGTTTTATACTACGTTAGTCATAATTCAATAACATTCATAATCAGCCAGATATAATCGATTGTGAGTATTCAGCTCTTGTTGTTCTATAATGAAATTATTCATTTTAAACTGCTAGTATTGCTTGAATGAGATTAAGGCATTCTGACAAGCGAATTATCACTACATTTTTTTTTGCAATGATAGATTGTAAGTGAGAGTGATTGAACAAGATTGTGACTGAGAAGAAGTACTGTATTGACGTGTGTGCTTGTGTGAGATAGAGGGAAAGTATGGGATTGAGAGAAAAATACTTTAACAGAGCTTCAGGTACGCGCGCGCGCGATATGTATGAGAGTGAATGTTTTAGCCTGTTGTAGACAGAGAAAGATACTTTATGATCACCCTCTCAGTGCAGTGATCGTTAAATGCAAGCAGAGTGAGCGGAGTTGTGGGGAGATGGACGGCTGGTCCCTATCTAGTTCCAACGCTGGTGATGCAAAACCGGCTGAATGAATTTGGAATTTATGATGGTAAAATTGGCAACGTTGCTGGCTGCCATAAGTTGCCACTGGCTGCCTCTTGTTGGGTATCATAGAAAAATATACAAAAATATACACGGCTGCCATGAGTTCGGGAAGTTGACGGCTGCCATTATTATAGGACAATGGTACAATGTTAGCAAACTTTTTGTTTATTGATATTATGACAATAAAAACTAGATTTCGGACCTAAATTCGATGTTTTAAGACATTATTCACCATGAAAACGACATATGCTCCACTCCTAAGGGTGGCTGCCACAAGTATGCTTTACAGGCGGCTGCCACTTGGATAGGAAGATGTATATATATATATATATATATATCATTTTTTGTATACTTTCATGCAGAAGTAAAGTCGAATTTATTATTATTACTATTATTATTATTATTATTATCCTACATGTAACTCATATCACAAATTGGATCAATTTGTTCCAATTATTTTAACTGTAATTAAAAATTAAAATAGTCCTATAACAATCCTCGCTGGGTCAAGAATTTTCATGCAAAATTTCAAGTTAATCAACTGAGTGCCAGTTGCACAACAGCCGGTTAAATTTCAACCGTGATTTATTCCACGAGAACCAATCAGAGAAGCCATCTTTTCAAAAACGCCTTCTCTGATTGGTTCTTGAGGAATTAATTATTCACATTAAAAATTTAAGCAGCTGTTGTGCAATAATTCAGTCACAATGAAGCTTCAAAGATGTATCTCGTATCACAAACATGTATAAGCCAATTTCTTTCTTCAGTTACATATTGAAGTGGAAGATATAGAAGAAGAATAGGAAGATAGACGATAATACTGTTGAATACACTATTTTGTGTATGACCGCTCTCAAGCATAGCATAACAAGCTAGTAACAAATGAAAAACTTTACGAACTGAAAGCTTGACGTACTGAAAACTTGAAGAGGCATCCTTAATCAATTAAGTATCTTCATGCAGTATCTAATTTAAACTAATTATTAGTTTACACTTAGTTTAAATGTATTTGAAGCAGTGTGATCAATAATCATTCAATTTAAACTCAACTATTTCAGTATTCTATATATATAAAAGCGAAATGGCACTCACTGACTGACTGACTGACTGACTCACTCACTCACTCACTCACTCGCAGAACTGAAAATCTACCGGACCAAAATCGTTCAAAAACTCCAAGGGTGGTTTATAAGGGTTTAAAGTTCTTTTAGCATGTATATTCTTCTTATTCCAATATCTTGAAATTATAATATTGAAATGTACATACCATATGTTAATATAGAACTATAATCTAGAGAGAGTACCTCTTCGAAACAGTTGTTCTGGTAACAAAGTTGAAAATTTTGACAGGTTGGCATTAAGTTGAGTTGATTTTGTTAGGTTGGCACCAAGTTGAAGATTGAAAAGCATTTATCCAGGACCTCCTAAATACCAATTTATCCAATTAGCCAAAATTAGCGTTTTCTCAGCTTTTCCTCACCTTTTTCAATAATTGATGGAAATATATTAAAAAAATTCAGTACACAGGTTTAGCTGAGGTGAAAGAAATTTTTGTTCGCCAAAGATACGCCGATATAGTAACAGGTGTTTTTCGTGATCAAATTGACATAATACGTTCAAACTCGGTACAGAGGTTCCGCTGAGGTCTACATGCAGGCGAGCGAAGCGAGCCCGCTGATCTCATTCTTGGACGATCCAGTCGGGGGTCCAGGGGGCGGAGCCTGACGGCTAGTTCAGTATAGACGTGATGATGCGTCATTCATCATCCTAACCCATTATCATCATAGGAAATACATCCTAGCCCATACATTTATGTATTGGCCACAAGCAAATTCTTTTCTTCATAATAATTACACTAGTAGTTCTGTGAACAGTAGACCTCACGCAGTATACTCATCCACAAATACCTGATTGAAACTATAGACCTTATGGAAATACAGCAATAGACTGGCTTCTCCACACATCTGTGTAATCACTTGTCTGCTGATTTATGATGATAATTCTATAGTCTGATTTTTACTCTAATATTAGCTTATCTGATTTTTACTCTAATATTAGCGTATGAAGGAGGCTCCTTTTTCCTTTTTGACTGAGCGAAGTGAGGTCTAAGATTCAAGTCGACGGTTTGGCATTTCTCTTAATGTTTAAATATTTATATGTTTAAAAACACTTATTGACATGGGCTACTTTTAAATGAATAAAACAAAATAAAATCTTATAGCATCCTTCATTTTGAAAAAAACTTAAAAATAGTTGAACTATTTTTTTTTTTTTTTTTTAATAGAGGGTGCTATAATATTTTATTTTGTTTTATAAGTTTATATGTTTATATGTTGCGCATTTACAGCGAAACGCGGGAATAGATTTTCATGAAATTTGACAGGTATGTTCCTTTTTTAATTGCGCGTCGACGTATAGGCTATACTAGGTTTTTTGGAAATTTTGCATTTCAAGGATAATATAAAAGGAAAAAGGAGCCTCCATCATACGCCAATGTAAATATCAGAGTAAATATCAGACTATAGAATTATTTATCATAAATCAGCTGACAAGTGATTACACAGATGTGTGGAGAAGCCAGTCTATTGCTGTATTTCCATAAGGTCTATAGTTTCAATCAGGTACTTTGTGGATGAGAATACTGCGTGAGGTCTACTGTTCACAGAACTACTGGTATATTATACTTGAAATGCAAAATTTCCAAAAACCTTGTACATACGTCGACGCGCAATTAAAAAAGGAACATACCTGTAAAATTTCATGAAAATCCATACCACGTTTCGCCGTAAATGCACAACATATAAACATAAGGAGAAATGCAAAACCGTCGACTTGAATCTTAGACCTCACTTCGCTCGGTCAATTATAGATTGGATTTATTTACTAATTAGCCCTCAGTCAATGAAGACATTGATGCGCAACAAATGATGGGAGAGTTGAATTTTTACAGGTTGTTAGTAGCCTGTACATAGTTTCATAGTAGGCTACGTGGCTTGGAGCCGAAGAGTCCCAATCGCTACACCGATAACTTCCCCACAGGACCCCCTCCAAGTTTAAAACTGCAATGTTTTTACAAAAACAAGTAAAGCTCGGCTCCAAATCAAGATATCGATCTGACTTTTATTTCATCCTTCCAAGGATGAATACATCTACAATCAATGTCATATAACAGCATTCTATGAAATATCTATTGTTCAGGACGTTACTCCCATACAAAGCCAAAAAATTGGATATCTTCACCTTATAGTGTTCCTCCTCAGAAAAAATTTTCGTACAGGAGTGAAAGCTCGTTTTAGGACATTTAAAATTATGTTCTATGAGTCAAATCAAAGTCAAATCGATAATATATCATGATTTTTGAGCCGAGGTATACTAACTTGCAGTTTCGAGCTTCAGGGGGGTCTTGGGGGGAAGCAAGCGGGGTAACGATGGTGACTCTACGGTTCCAGGCTATGCACTACCAGAAAAAACTTCTATAATATTCTGTATTCTGTGTATTCTGCTGCATTCTGTGGTACTACGTATACTAACACCCTACAAAAATTCAGCTTTTCACTAACTTGTTGAGCAAAACCCTGTTTTTTATCTCTTTAGGGCAACTTTTATAGAAATAGAATGAAAAATAAAAATCTTTGTACCATTTTTGAAATATTTAATCACTGATTGAATATTTCAAAAAGGGTACTAAGATTTTTATTTTTCTTTCTACCCTGCTTTTTGTCTTCATTGACTGGGCTCAATGCAGATTACAATGATAAAATCAATCTTCCACACTTTCATAAAACCTAATGGTTATAAGTGAAGGAAGGAGATGAAGAAGAAGAAGAATAAGTAAGAGGACGAGGAGGAGGTGAAAAAGAGGAAGAAGAAGAAGAAGAAGGAGGAGCAGAGGTAGAAAGAGGCGAAGGAGGAGGAGAAGATGTAATGTAAAGGATATCATTTCGTTATCATATCTAATTAAATAAATGTATGTATCTTGGTTTAAGTGCAGTAGCATATACTTATATTTATGTTTTGTAAAGCTTTTTTGTATTTTGTTTTTGGCAAATAAATTCATTCATTCATTCATTCAAGAAGAAAAATAAGAAGATGAAGAGGTGGAAACAACTTTTGGTGAAGGAAGAGGGGGAGCGGGAGGAGGCGTGGAGGAGAAAGAGGAGGAGGAGGAGGAGGAGGACGAGGTGAAGGAGGAGGATAATGAGGAGGAAATTGAGCAGAAAGTGGAAGATGAGGAGGAGGAGGAGTAGGAGAAGAAGGAGGAGGAGAAGGAGGAGGAGGAGAAGAATAAAAAGAAGAAGGAGAAAAGAAATAAGAAAAAGAAGAAGAATACGAAGTAAGAGGAGGAGTAGAATGACGATGAGGTGCTGGTGGAGGAAGATGAGGAGGAGGAGGATGAGGGATAGGAGCAGGAGGATTAGGAGAATGAGGAGGTGGCGGAGAAGGATGGTTGGGAGAATGAGGAGGTGGAGGAGATGGAGGAGAAGGAGGAGGAAGAGTATCAGGAAGTGGAGGAGGAGAAGAAGAATAAAAAGTAGAAGAAGAATAGAAGAAGAATAATTGTGAAATGTGTTCATAACAGTTCGTCCAAGTACAAGATAGGAAGAATACAGGGGAGGAAATAAGAAAAGGAACATGACAATGAGGATGAACAAAAAAGTTGTGATATGACACTGCTGGCTGTATTGTGAAATTGCGATCACGCTTCTTGCACGATGACAACAAGTTATGTAAATTTGAAAATGTGCAGAACAGAAAATAGACACAGCACACATCAACCACACTGAAATTATGCATTCAAAAGATATCAAACTGACTGCTGTCGTGTGTTTGTATGGAGGGTCAAACGGGGAGAATCGCAGGCAAGCACAACACGAACCGGGGTGCGGTTAATACAAAACGGGGTGCGGTTAATACAAAACGGGGTGCGGTTAATACGAAACGGGGTGCGCTCATAATGCCATCCAGGACTGAACTGAAGCAGTCACTTCAGAGTCACACACTTTTCTCAAAATAAATGAATAAATAAATATAAACAATGCTTTTATGCTTTCTAACTCCCCGATATTAGAAGAAATTCTATTATCATCATATCCAACTCTGAAGGTATTCCTAAGTATCTATTGACCGAGCGAAGTGAGGTCTTAAGGTGCGTACAGACTTTTGCTCTGCTCCACAACCGAACGTCACTCGAGCAGATCGATTGATGATCGACCGGGGAGCAAGAGTGGATCGACTGGGGAACGCGAGAAGAGCTAACATCTTCCATAACGTTCATGATCGGTGCGACTGCAGAGCGGGGGCGGAGCGACTGCGGTGCGATGGAAGAACGAGGGCGGAGCCGGCGCGGAGTGGGTTGGAGGCACGTATATCTGTACGCAACTTGAGATTCAAGTCGACAGTTTTGCATTTCTCTTTATGTTTATATGCTCTTATGTTCATATTTATGTTTACATGTTCCGCATTTACAGCGAAACGCAGCAATAGATTTTCATGAAATTTGACAGATATGTTCCTTTTTGAATTTTGCGTCGATATATACATATGGTTCTTTGAAATCTTGCATTTCAAGGATAATACAAGAGGAAAAGGAATGCCAATTGAATGGCAATATTACCGTAAAAATCAGACCTTAGAATCATTCAACATAAATCAGCTGTCTAGTGGACTATAATACTACCTGTTCAAAAACATTGAACATTTGAAAATAAACAAAGATAACAGCTGTGCTTAGTGAGAGAAGATGTGTGTATTTTTGTGTTCAAAATTTTATAAAATAGATGATTAAATAAAAATCTTTGTACCATTTTTGAAATATTAATCACTGATTGGATATTTCAAAAAGGGTACTAAGATTTTTATTTTTCTTTCTACCCTGCTTTTTGTCTTCATTGACTGGGCTCAATGCAGATTACAATGATAAAATCAATCTTCCACACTTTCATAAAACCTAATGGTTATAAGTGAAGGAAGGAGATGAAGAAGAAAGAATTAGTAGGACGAGGAGGAGGAGGAGGAGGAGAAAAAGAGGAAGAAGAAGAAGAAGAAGGAGGAGCAGAGGTAGGAAGAGGCGAAGGAGGAGGAGAAGATGTGATGTAAAGGATATCATTTCGTTATCATATCTAATTAAATAAATGTATGTATCTTGGTTTAAGTGCAGTAGCATATACTTATATTATGTTTTGTAAAGCTTTTTTGTATTGTGTTTTGGCAAATAAATTCATTCATTCATTCATTCAAGAAGAAAAATAAGAAGATGAAGAGGTGGAAACAACTTTTGGTGAAGGAAGAGGGGGAGCGGGAGGAGGCGTGGAGGAGAGAAAGAGGAGGAGGAGGAGGAGGAGGAGGAGGACGAGGTGAAGGAGGAGGATAATGAGGAGGAAATGAGCAGAAAGTGGAAGATGAGGAGGAGGAGGAGTAGGAGAAGAAGGAGGAGGAAGGAGGAGGAGGAGAAGAAGAATAAAAAGAAGGAGGAGAAAAGAAATAAGAAAAAGAAGAAGAATACGAAGTAAGAGGAGGAGGGAATGACGATGAGGTGCTGGTGGAGGAAGATGAGGAGGAGGAGGATGAGGGATAGGAGCAGGAGGATTAGGAGAATGAGGAGGTGGAGGAGAAGGAGGATTGGGAGAATGAGGAGGTGGAGGAGATGGAGGAGAAGGAGGAGGAGAGTATCAGGAAGTGGAGGAGTATCAGGAAGTGGAGGAGGAGAAGAAGAATAAAAAGAAGAAGAAGATAGAAGAAGGAAATTGTGAAATGTGTTCATAACAGTACGTCCAAGTACAAGATAGGAAGAATACAGGGGAGGAAATAAGAAAAGGAACATGACAATGAGGATGAACAAAAAGTTGGATATGACATGCTGGCTGTATTGTGAAATTGCGATCACGCTTCTTGCACGATGACAACAAGTTATGTAAATTTGAAAATGTGCAGAACAGAAAATAGACACAGCACACATCAACCACACTGAAATTATGCATTCAAAAGATATCAAACTGACTGCTGTCGTGTGTTTGTATGGAGGGTCAAATGGGGAGAATCGCAGGCAAGCACAACACGAACCGGGGTGCGGTTAATACAAACCGGGATGCGGTTAATACAAAACGGGGTGCGGTTAATAAGAAACGGGGTGCGCTCATAATGCCGTCCAGGACTGAACTGAAGCAGTCACTTCAGAGTCACACACTTTTCTCAAAATAAATGAATAAATAAATATAAACAATGCTTATATGCTTTTCAACTCTCCGATATTAGAAGAAATTCTATTATCATCATATCCAACTCTGAAGGTATTCCTAAGTATCTATTGACCGAGCGAAGTGAGGTCTTAAGGTGCGTACAGACTTTTGCTCTGCTCCACAACCGAACGTCACTCGAGCAGATCGATTGATGATCGACCGGGGAGCAAGAGTGGATCGACTGGGGAACGCGAGAAGAGCTAACATCTTCCATAACGTTCATGATTGGTGCGACTGCAGAGCGGGGGCGGAGCGACTGC
This sequence comes from Nilaparvata lugens, assembly GCF_014356525.2. Classification (NCBI taxonomy): domain Eukaryota; kingdom Metazoa; phylum Arthropoda; class Insecta; order Hemiptera; family Delphacidae; genus Nilaparvata; species Nilaparvata lugens. Next base: position 26,917,158 of record NC_052512.1, read on the forward strand.
GGTGCGATGGAAGAACGAGGGCGGAGCCGGCGCGGAGTGGGTTTGAGGAGCGTATATCTGACGCAACTTGAGATTCAAGTCGACAGTTTGCATTTCTCTTTATGTTTATATGCTCTTATGTTCATATTTATGTTTACATGTTCCGCATTTACAGCGAAACGCAGCAATAGATTTTCATGAAATTTGACAGATATGTTCCTTTTTGAATTTTGCGTCGATGTAACTATACTACGGGTTTTTGAAATCTTGCATTTTAAGGATAATACAAGAGGAAAAGGAATGCCAATTGAATGGCAATATTACCGTAAAAATCAGACTTTAGAATCATTCAACATGAATCAGCTGTCTAGGGACTATAATCTACCTGTTCAAAAACATTGAACATCTTGAAAATTAAAAAAAGATAACAAAGATAACAGCTGTGCTTAGTGAGAGAAGATGTGTTTTTTGTGTTCAAAATTTTATAAAATAACTTAATTAATTCAATATGAAGTGAAAAATACTTTTTCTCCCTCAGGAAAATTGTTGCCCTTGGCTTCGCCTCGGGCTTCAACTTTTTCCCTCAGGGAGAAAAAGTCGTACTTTTCACTCTAGATATACAAATAACTATTTATTTTGTATCATGTTGTATATATTGACACTTGTATTGTATCTGATGACCTCAGATATTGCTGCAATAAAGATTCTATTCTATTCTATTCTATTCTATTCTATTCTATTCTATTCTATCTATTCTATTCTATTCTATTCTATTCTATTCTATCTATTCTATTCTATTCTATTCTATTCTATCTATTTATTCTATTCTATTCTATTCTATTCTATTCTATTCTATTCTATTCTATTCTATTCTATTCTATTCTATTCTATTCTTTCTATTCTATTCTATTCTATTCTATTCTATTCTATTCTATCTATTTATTCTATTCTATTCTATCTATTTATTCTATTCTATTCTATTCTATCTATTCTATTCTATCTATTTATTCTATTCTATTCTATTCTATAGCACATTTGAAAACTCAATAAATGCTCTCGACCTGAGTCGCTTGAGTGTGAGTTGAGCCTATGTGGGTAAACAAAACCCCTAAATCTTGTATTATGGGATGACTCACCTGGTCCTTGATTAGATTACAAAACCTCTTCTTCATCTGCAAAAGCATCTCGATTTGATTTTTGATCATTTATAAGCTTAACTCCTTCCAATAAAAAAAAATAGAAGCGCTTGAAATCTATATGTTAAGACTAGACAAATCGTTACAAATTTCGAGCAAGATTTGGCAGAATTAAAAGCAATTCGTTGATACTTGAAAAATTATAAATACTGACCAAGGCTTTGGAGATTCTGATCACCAAGGCTCCGAAATCTTGGCAATCATTCACAAATTAAAGCTCTTTTGGTTTCTGCTTGACTGCTTGATTTATTCATTTATTCATTTACAATGCAAATAACACTAATGTAATAACATTGAAAGATAAAATAATAAGGTAGTCCTTGTGCTATTTTTCTTCCAAATTTATAGATGGCAAAGTCCAAGATAAGGTTAGAATTTCACGTGTACAATTTTCATAAAATTTTGGTCCAAAATTAACATTAAAACTATAAATTTTGAATTGAGATGGCTTAAATTGATAAATCAATTAGAAATATTCCACTCAATTACCACTTTTAACGAATAATATTAAGTTATTTAAGAAATTTGGAATTATTCAAGAAACACAAACTCGTAAACACGATGATTTAATAATCAGATAAAAAGAAGAAGTTCTGATTAAAGTCAAGAACTATGTTCAATGCTTTGAAAATATGCTTGCGGAGCATAGGTTACCTGCTAGTATTATTTATATTTATGATCGTAATTCTATGAGTCTAATTTGAGCAGCATAATTATACAAGGTTTATTGATGATAATAGACTAGGCTACTGCATGTATGACACTTAAAAAAACTGAAATCAACTCAAAGAAAAAAATTAAGATTCGATAATAAGATTATATTTTTTATGTATTCCAACGCTGTTGAACAGTGCTTGATCAATAAAATAACCGCTGTAGCTTCTAAAATATTGTTTAATTATCGTTTATCATTATTCAAGAAGAATCGCATAGATTTGTAGAGAGAAGAATAAAAAGAATTTGATTTATGAAGGTAATATAATTGCAATTTCCAATAGGCTACAGTTTATCAATAATTAAGAAAAAATTCCGTTTTATACTACGTTAGTCATAATTCAATAACATTCATAATTAGCCAGATATAATCGATTGTGAATATTCAGCTCTTGTTGTTCTATAATGAAATTATTCATTTTAAACTGCTAGTATTGCTTGAATGAGATTAAGGCATTCTGACAAGCGAATTATCACTACATTTTTTTTTTGCAATGATAGATTGTAAGTGAGAGTGATTGAACAAGATTGTGACTGAGAAGAAGTACTGTATTGACGTGTGTGCTTGTGTGAGATAGAGGGAAAGTATGGGATTGAGAGAAAAATACTTTAACAGAGCTTCAGGTACGCGCGCGCGCGATATGTATGAGAGTGAATGTTTTAGCCTGTTGTAGACAGAGAAAGATACTTTATGATCCCCCCTCTCAGTGCAGTGATCGTTAAATGCAAGCAGAGTGAGCGGAGTTGTGGGGAGATGGACGGCTGGTCCCTATCTAGTTCCAACGCTGGTGATGCAAAACCGGCTGAATGAATTTGGAATTTATGATGGTAAAATTGGCAACGTCGCTGGCTGTCATAAGTTGCCACTGGCTGCCTCTTGTTGGGTATCATAGAAAAATATACAAAAATATACATGGCTGCCATGAGTTCGGGAAGTTGACGGCTGCCATTATTATAGGACAATGGTACAATGTTAGCAAACGTTTTGTTTATTGATATTATGACAATAAAAACTAGATTTCAGACCTAAATTCGATGTTTTGAGACATTATTCACCATGAAAACGACATATACTCCACTCCTAAGGGTGGCTGCCACAAGTATGCTTTACAGGCGGCTGCCACTTGGATAGGAAGATTGTATATATATATATATATATATATATATATATATATATATATATATATATATCATGTTTTGTATACTTTCACGCAGAAAATAAAGTCAAATTTATTATTATTACTATTATTATTATTATTATATCCTACATGTAACTCATATCACAAATTGGATAATTTGTTCCAATTATTTTAACTTTAATTAAAAATTAAAATAGTCCTATAACAATCCTCGCTGGGTCAAGAATTTTCATGCAAAATTTCAAGTTAATCAACTGAGTGCCGGTGCACAACAGCCGGTTAAATTTCAACCGTGATTATTCCACGAGAACCAATCAGAGAAGCATCTTTTCAAAAACGCCTTCTCTGATTGGTTCTTGAGAAATTAATTATTCACATTAAAAATTTAAGCAGCTGTTGTGCAATAATTCAGTCACAATGAAGCTTCAAAGGGTCTCGTATCACAAACATGTATAAGCCAATTTCTTTCTTCAGTTACATATTGAAGTGGAAGATATAGAAGAAGAATAGGAAGATAGACGATAAAACTGTTGAATACACTATTTTGTGTATGACCGCTCTCAAGCATAGCATAACAAGCTAGTAACAAATGAAAAACTTTACGAACTGAAAGCTTGACGTACTGAAAACTTGAAGAGGCATCCTTAATCAATTAAGTATCTTAATGCAGTATCTAATTTAAACTAATTATTAGTTTACACATAGTTTAAATGTATTTGAAGCAGTGTGATCAATAATCGTTCAATTTAAACTCAACTATTTCAGTATTCTATATTATAAAAGCGAAATGGCACTCAACTGACTGACTGACTGGACTGAATCACTTATACATACAACACCAGAATAGACGCAAAAGCAACAGAAGCAGGAGAAAAAGAAATAGATAAGAAGAAGAAGAAGAAAGCAGATTTCAGTGACGCCGCGGCATCTAAACAATCGACAACTCAAAGAATCAAACAGCTAGACGCCAACACTTTTGTCGTCGTCTCTGTTTATTGCTTTTCACTGCAGCCTTTTTTCTTCTCATTAATCATCATTTTGCTTCTGTTCTTCTTCTTCTTCTTCTCTTCTTCTTCTTTTCTTCTTCTTCTTCTTCTTCTTCTTCTTCTTCTTCTTCTCTTCTTCTTCTTCTCTTCTTCTTCTTCTCTTCTTCTTCTTATTCTTCTTCTTCTTCCCCCACCCCTTACTTATTTCTCTATAGTGAGGTCCACGTTATATTTAATATTTATAATTAACGGTCCACGTTAATATTTATAATTTCAAATATCGGGGCGCCAAGCTTCGCTCGTTATTTATTTATTGATAAACAGAACACAATATTTTTTAATGACAGTGTTTGATTAGCAATGGTATTGCTATCCGTGTCTGTCATCCAACAAATCGGATAACGCTATCTCTCTCTCGCTTTGCTCTGCGTCTTTCAACAATGTAGAATTAATTAACAAATTATTTCATCTCAATTATGAAAATTCATTTATTAATTATTATTGAAAAATTCAATCTCTCGCTTACTAAAATATAATTGATTATTTTAAACGAAAATGAACAGTTAATATTACATCAATAAACCTGTTTCAGCTGCCGTCTATAAAAGTCATTGACAAGACAGAGGATCCACAACGTTTTTCTCCTGTTTTTATCCACTGCAATTATAACGCCATTTTAAATATATAATTATGAATTATTAATATTTATAATTTCAAATATCGGGGCACCGAGCTTCGCTCTTTATTTATTTATTGATAAACAGGACACAATATTCTCCAAAATGATTGGGGAAGGACTAACAGAAACAGCACAATACTGTTTCTCTCCCGAATTTTGATTTATACACTATAAATGGTCTAAGAAGTGAGTTATCTTCCATACAGTACAAATTATTCAATCTCAATTATGAAAATTCATTAATATATTATTGAAAATAGTTATTTGTGCAACTAGTGCGCAAAGTGACAGTTTGCTGCACCGAAAGAAACGTTTACGCCCGAGCCGTAGGCGAGGGCGGAATGGTTTCTTGAGTGCTGCAGAGGAACTTTGCGCACGTATTTCACATTAAGTTTTTCCTACAGTTACCATTGAATATGAAAAGTGGGTAATTATGGGTAAAATTGCCTGAAATCCATCAAATAACTTAGTAGTGTTTGAATGGCGGGGGGCAGCTGTGTGGTGTGTGCTGTGGTGGCACTGTGCTGTTGCTGTCCTCGTTATAATATCTAATACTAATAATTAGCGCGTTGTGCTTGGTTGCACCTCTGCTCACTATAGCAGCCACAGCAGTCACTGTTACCAACTTCATTTTGATTTTGCTGCACTGTTGCTCCATATAACCTACTAAGTATTTTGCGTTGCCATGTTGCAAATCTGGAGTGCAGAATAGTATATTTCGCACCTAGGGCCGAAAATGAGATATTTCCGGCTCGAAATCGGTTTTTAAGTCCGAGGCCGTAGGCCGAGGACTAGAAAAGATTGAGAGCCGGAAATACATTTTTGCCCATGGTGCGAACGCTATTTTTCGCCACACCAAAAAAAAACTTCCCAATATATAAGAAATTAAAAATAAATAAAATTCAAACAGCCTATTTTGATAGTTTGAATCTTGGTTATGACAACTTCACTGTCAATTAATTTCAATATTACTAATTAATGATTTACAATAGTGACAATATTTTTATACTATTAATATTTCGAATAATTGTTTGAATTTTTATAGCTCGCGCTTTGCGCCTGGTGCAATATCTCATGGATAGATGGATGAATAGAATTTTCATTACTATTGTGAAATAATGTGATTAAAAATTAATATAATTGCATATTTCACAGTTTTGTCTCAAAATATATCTAAAAAATTGATTGAAATTTAAATTACGGTAACTAATATAAAAAATAGCTAATAAAAGTCGAAATTCATCGACAAAAAAAATGTCACTGACCGAGGTTCGAACCTAGATCATGTTTGTAATTCACTGAGCTTAGAGCTTTGAGTACACGCCTTTACACTCTCGTCCATTGCTCCTTTTGATCGAAGTGGCCTGTAAGTCAGGTAACGTATGTAGGCTACTATAATATAGTGTAGCCTATAGCGGCAAACTTTAAGCGGTTTGCCGGCATTTTCACAACAAAATATTGCTCTGAAAATAGTTAAATCATAGAGAAAACATTCGAAGATTCAATCTTGAGTGGGCCTAATGTTTTCTCTATATGGTTTGATATTGAAGAAAAATTATCTAAAAGTTTTAATAATGAATTACGGAAAAATTACTAGGAATTTTTTAGTCAAGGCTGAGTTTCACCAGTAGGCTTACCTTAAACTTTAGATCTCTGCTGTATTTTCCTATTATTATTGTTGATTGTATTGCATTAAGAAGTGGAATTCGATAATAAAAAAGAAACAATTATTACTCTACCTCACTTTTAAATATCGATACAATTATTGTACTTTGATTTCAAATTCGATTCTTCACTTTTAAAGACTTGCGATACGTACCTTTCTGACAATGGACAATGTAGCCAACATTATATTGTTGAGGCTATGGATATATCATCGTATTCTATTGTTTGATATCAAAAACACAATAATAAATATTAAATTATGAAACAGTAATTTATAAAATATATTATTATAGACATAATACCGCGATTCACGATACATAATTATATAGATTATTACAGTCATTATGAGATTATCTCTCCATGATTTTTGTGAGATCGGACACGATCAGCTGTTATTCAAGGTCATTTTACAGCCCTAGGGCTGTAAAGTTTTACCGGCCTGGTCGGAAAACAATCACTTTCGGCCTCCATATGACGCACGTAAACCAGCTCATTACATCCAAGTGTGGCGAAAAAATTTTTCCCGCACTAGAGCGGAAAAGTGATTTTTTGCGTTCTGTAATCAGTGCAGCAATGGCCACTTTTCAACGTAACTGTAGGAAAATTCAATTTCTTGTTTACTAAAATATAATTGATTATTTTAAACGAAAATGAACATTTAATATTACATCAATAAACCTTTATCAGCTACCTTCCATAGAAGTCATTGACAAGACAGATGATCGGCAACGTTTGTCTCCTATCTTTCTCCACTTCCATTATAACGTGGACCTCACTATAGAAAGCTTTTTCCCTATTAGTCATCCGACTATCAGGTAAATGGTTATCAAGTAAACATTATCATGAATAAAAATCATAAAATTAAAGTAGCATTACGAGGGATTTTTCCGTAGTTTTCCCCATAGAGATGAGACTAGTGTGGAGTAGTGAGGAAGAAGTAACGTTGAGAGAAAAAACCTGGAAAACAGAAGAAGAAAACCAAAAAACAAACAACTTTTCCCCTCCATCTTATTTTTTTTGTTATTCTTCTTCTTCTTCGTTTTTCTTTTTTTTCTTCTTCTTCTTTTTCTCCTTCTTTCTCTTCAGTTATGTTCAGAGGGTCTTTTTTGCAAACTTCACGGAGCTTAAAAACTTTGCTTACCATAGAAGACATCAAACAAATGGATTTAACTTGTAAGCAAGTTTTGATATGTTATTAATAAGGAGACGAGATGAAGGTGAGGGAAATGCGGTGTTGGATGGGGAGGAGGTGGAAGGGTGTTACTAGAAGGATGAGAAGGGAAATGATGATGAGGTAAGGGAAGAAAAAACGAAATGTTTAAGTAGGGATTATTTTTCCCTCACACATACCTCATCTCCGACGTTTATAAATCCTGAAATGAGTCGTTGAGATATTAGATTTAGAAGACTGTGAAAAACTTATAATTATTAATTATTATTATTTATAACTTGCTTACCCGGCGAACTTCGTACCGCCAAAAAGTCATTGTATCTCATGTCACACTTGAATCATGAAATTTATCTGACAATCAATATTTCCATTTACAACTCAATACGGACTTTCTATGTGCTTAGTCATGCAGCATTTATTATTCTGGAAAAATATTCTTCTAAATGAATTGGTAGTAATATCTATCAGTAAAGTGATGAATTGAAAAGAATAGGTAGGTTAAATCAGTGTTTCAAAGATGAATTCAATGCGTTCATAGTTGTTGATTGTCAATAAATGTACGATGTATTGCGATTTACGATGAATTACACAGAATTCCATATTCGTTCCATCTTCCATTTTAGGATGAATATAAGCTGAGCTAAATTTAAAAGAATGTAAATTGGTCTGTCATTCATCAGTAATTAATAAATGCAATATGAACAACTCTCTTTCATGAGGAGAATTTTTTTCCAATATTTTCCATTTTCTCAATGATAGGGGGGTGATAATAATTATTTGTATAGGTTTTCTAAGGAACGGTTATCTACAGCTGATACCAATCAACTACACTTCAAATCCAAACTACCGTTTTAATACCAGTACATAATAGATTTATCACAGGGTGACGTGTTTATTTCTACCCTAAACTATGTTGGAAATCAACATAGTAAAATAAAATTGGAAAAAATTTTGGGGGAGGGCGAGGGTACTCAACCACTTAATAATCAGGAATGGGAAAGATGGTACATTTTCAGAGATAAAAATTTGAGTGTTTGAGCTAACAAGAGTGTTTGAGCCCTCCCCAAGAACTTCTTCCATTTTTTTCCTATGTTGATTTCCAACATCTTGAAATTAGTCAACTCTAAGGAAGTATTAATTACAACAATTTCATCTCACTTCTTATACGTACAATTTTTTGGCATGGCACCTTTTTCAGAGAATCTTCGTCCATGATTTCCAGTATTTCTTCACATTCTTGTATGAGTCAAGAAACAAATGAAACAATTTTTGAGAATGTTACTATGACCTAGAAAGTAGAAGTAAACAAACACCTCTGAACCTATGATACGCATTTCCGATGAATCATGGAGAATGTAAACTCATAATGGAGGGATAAGGAGTCTTTTTCATTTATGTATATCATTGCTTTTTCTACCAAACTGTTTGAATAACCATCAAACAAGGCAGAAAAACACGCATTCAATAGTACCAAGGATGAACACTACATTTGGGCAAAGAAACTACATATATTTGGGACCAAAAATTTACAATTCAATACCAAGTTACATTAGGGAAGAATTCAATAGACACAGGTTCAAGAGAAGTTTATTTTCCTGGTTGGTTGATATTGGAGTGGAAAATTGTGAAAATCTAGTTAGACTGTAAATATTGAAACTATTTATTCTTCATTCTTCTCTTTACTGTTTTTCATTTTTCTAAAAATAACCTTCCTTATTATTATCCTTAATAGAACAATTATATTCATCTACTAATTTCATAATTTTGTTTGTATTATAAATTTTTACTTATTTTATTATAAAAAACCTTAATCTTATATCAGTGAATGAAGTTTGTAAATAGTAATTATAACACGCAATAAGCAACTAATTACTTATACCCCAACACATATAATAAATTTTTAGTGGGGTGTATATTTATTCATTGAAATGATCATTTATTCATTGTTGAAACACCGCTGATTTATGTAGTTACATTACAATACTATATTATCAATATTCTAATGTTGCATTCAATCTTCATTGTAATTAATAACTTTCATAATAATATTATGTGAAATTTGTAGCATAATTGGCTGTTGTACTGTAATTTATTGTAGATTCTTGTATAAACCAGAATGTATTGTAACTTACTTGAATGAATAAACTAAATAAAAAATAAATTACATACAAAATATGATTCACCTCATGAAAGAGAGTTGTTCATATTGCATTGTTCAATTTTACTGAAAACTGACAGAATAATTTTTTCTTTTTCCAATGTAGTTGAGCTTATATTCATCCTAAAAGGGAAGATGGGAAGAATATGGACTACTGTCTGATTCATCGTACATCACATATTTCCTGGAACATCTATTGACAATCAACAATTATGAACGCATTAAGTTCATCTTTGAAAAACTGATTGAACCTCTCTAATTTTTTAATTCAACACTTTACTGATAAAATATTATACCAATTGATTGAGAAGAATAATTATGTTTTTCGGAATAATATATACTTCATGCATGACTAAGCACATAGGAAGTCCATATTGAGATGTAAATGAAAATATGGATTGTCAGATAAATAGCATGATTCACAAAATAAAGTCAAGAGTGTGACATGAGATACATTGACTTTTTGGCGGTACGAGGATCAAGTGTATGATAATAGTTATTTGTGCAACTAGTGCGCAAAGTGACAGTTTGCTGCACCGAAAGAAACGTTTACGCCCGAGCCGTAGGCGAGGGCGGAATGGTTTCTTGAGTGTAGCAGAGGAACTTTGCGCACGTATTTCACATTAAAGTTTCTACAGTTGCCATTGAATATGAAAGTGGGTAATTATGTGTAAAATTGCCTGAAATGCATCAAATGTTTTTCTGTGTAATTTTTATTATGATAAAAACTTAATCCTAAAATCCTAAAGTCCTCGTTGTCCTTGGTTATAATATATAATGAATAATAATTAGCGCGTTGTGCTTGGTTGCACCTCTGCTCACTATAGCAGCCACAGCAGTCACTGTTACCAACTTCATTTTGATTTTGCTGCACTGTTGCTCCATATAACCTACTAAGTATTTTGCGTTGCCATGTTGCAAATCTGGAGTGCAGAAAAATTTTTCCCGCACTAGAGCGGAAAAGTGATTCTTTGCGTTCTGTAATCAGTGCAGCAATTGCCACTTTTCAACGTAACTGTAGGAAAAAGTCTTTCCAGAATTTGTAACATTCATATTCATAAAATTCAGATGATACATTCTTCAAGATATTGCTCATCGAATTTTCAGAATATCAATTTCTGATAAATTTATTGCAATTACAAATGATAATTTTGAAGAAGAAGAAGAGAAGAAGAAGAAGAAGAAGAGGAAGAAGAAGAAGAAGAAGAAGAAGAAGAAGAAAAGTTGGTGAAGGACGTAAAATAAGAAAATAAATGGGATTGACAGTGACAGATAGAGGAAGGAATTCACAATGGAAATAGAGAATCACAACTGCACTCCCATAGGAAATTAAAATGGCCAACAGAAAAGAAATGCAGAATGAAGAAGAATTGTGAGCAAATTTAGGGAATCAAAGAGAAGGGAAGAGGAAAGAAAGAGGGAGAGAGAGGAAAAGATTGAGAGATTTAAATAGGGAGGATGAATGGTGCGTGATAGTAATTTCAGTATAGCAGTATATAATATAGGAGGAAATTAGTTTGAAGAAGGATGGGTATGTTGATTTTGAAGTATACTCCAATTTGTATTACTGTATTTTCAATGTTTGTTTACATCTGTACAGTCACTGTCAAAAGCAAAAATAAAATATTTCTGGCAAACTGACAACATTGCATTGCTAGAGAGATATAGCGCTATCTGTTTTGTCAAATGATAGAGAAGGATAGCAACACTAATGTAAATCAAATACTGCCATTATAACGTGGACCTCACTATAGTTTGTACTGGGTGAAACAGAATGCAACATATTACTTTCCTTACCCTATTACCATAGGTAATAATAGGTATGCATTCCGAAAAAAATTAAGGTACCCAAATTTCTAAATTTCTATACGTTTCAAGGTCCCCTGAGTCCAAAAAAGTGGTTTCTGGGTATTGGTCTGTATGTGTGTGTGTGTGGTGTGTGTGTGTGTGTGTGTGTGGTGTGTGTGTGTGGTGTGTGTGTGTGTGGTGTGTGTGTGTGTGTGGTGTGTGTGTGTGTGTGTGTGGTGTGTGTGTGTGTGTGTGTGTGGTGTGTGTGTGTGTGGTGTGTGTGTGTGTGTGTGTGTGTGTGTGTGTGGTGTGTGTGTGTGTGGTGTGTGTGTTGTGTGTGTGTGTGTGGTGTGTGTGTGTGTGTGGTGTGTGTGTGTGTGTGTGTGTGGTGTGTGTGTGGTGTGTGTGTGTGTGTGTGGTGTGTGTGTGTGTGGTGTGTGTGTGTGTGTGTGTGTATGAGTGTATGTGCGTCTGTGTACACGATATCTCATCTCCCAATTAACGGAATAACTGAAATATGGAACTTAAGGTCCTTACGATATAAGTATCCGACACGAACAATTTCGATCTGATGCAATTCAAAATGGCGGCTGAAATGGCGAAAATGTTGTCAAAAACAGGGTTTTTTGCAATTTTCTCGAAAACGGCTCAACTGCCTTAAGTCTCATATCTGTTAAAATTCCAGGAGCTCCGCCCCATCTATGTAAAGTTTGATTTTAGATTCCCAATTGTCAGGCTTCAGATACAATTTAACAAAAAAATCCAAATGGAAAAGATTGAGCATGAAAATCTCCACAATTAATGTTCAGTAACATTTTCACTTAAAATTGAAAATAAGCTCGAAATTCGAGAAAATGTTTTTATTTCAATTGCAAACTGTTGGCAACTGTTGATTCTATTAAATCATTCACTATGAAGAGATAGCAGACCTTGTGTGTCTCCAGCGTTATTGTCCTGTCACCAGCTGGCTCAAATCTTTGAATAGTAGACTTGAGATGCGCGGGAACACGAGCGTCAGGTGATCAATTTTCATAACGGCAAGGAAAGTTGTGTGAGTGCGCCACACCAGATTTTTTATTTAGTTTCGTTTGGTGAAACCTGACAACAATAAAGTTGTTATCCTTATCGTCACTCTCCTCTGTCCTTCTCCTTCTTCCTCCCTCTTTATCCGTTTTCTTATCAGACCTTCACAACTAGCGCCCAGCGGTCACATGAGAGTGATACATGGCTCCCTTACACAAGTACACTGTTCACGTAGTGACGTCATCACTGCCAGTCCCATTATTTGTCCCGCTCACACTCACTCACTCTCTCTCTCTGTCAAAGTTTGTTTTTTGTTTTTTTCTCTTCAATATTCATATTGATTGAAACTTTTACAATATTTCCATTAATAAATAAATCCTTAGTTTAAATAACGAAATTAACGTTTTGGTAGAGAGTTAGTAGTGGGAGGATATTTTTAATATTCTTCCAAAGAATGGACATTGATATGTCCAAAGCTCCGCCAATTTATGTAGATACATAACAATATGATTATTATCTATAGTTTTATATATTACAAATTGCTTTTTCATATCATATACAGTTCAAAAGTTATTTTCTTAGTCTATATTATGTAAATTCATCTATAACTTTGCTGTATTGTAAGCTATTGTATATAAGTGTATAAGCCAGTATATATTGTAATCTACATAAATAAAGTACTCAATCAATCAATCAATCAATCAATCAATCAATCGAAGAGATAACGGTACATATGATTTTCGATAACCATCTGCTGTATTGTATAGCTGTATTGTATTATTGTATTGGCACTGAAAGAATTCATTATAAATTTATACAAGGTATGCCTGATGTGAAATAACAATACATTGAACCGTGGATTCATCTATCAGAACTTATAGTGAAAAGTCATTGTTTGAGCCACATATTAAAAACAACAATTCTTTAAAATGTAATCACCAATCATCCAATGTAGTCATCCTATTATTGGGAATAGTATCATTGAATACATGGTTTTGTCACGGAACTTCTCGAATATTTATGAATGGAATAATTCATAGATTGAGCCATAGACACAAAGACTCAACATAGATTTTAGGTTGGGAGAGTTATTAAACTTTAAATTCTATATCTATCACCCACATTGTCCCTGTCAAATTCATCTATAACTTTGCTGTATTGTAAGCTATTGTATATAAGTGTATAAGCCAGTATATATTGTAATCTACATAAATAAAGTACTCAATCAATCAATCAATCAATCAATCATAAAAACAAATTCAGAAATGAAAAATCAAAACATTAGAATAAATGATTGAGACAAAATGTTGTTACAACCAATTTGACAGTGATCATTCATTGAAGATAATTCTCAATGAATGATTTTGATCGTACAGTCATGGTTCTAGCCCAATATTTTATTATCAATTAGAATGAAATCACAGGATAGAAATCTGTATCTCATTAAGTAAGCTAATAAGTTGTCATAATACAACGTATTGTAGTGTTTTGCTTGAAACATCTTTAGGATACTGTAGTGAATTTGAATTTCGCTCCTACAGTCGGGGAACGTAATGTCGGCTGCTAGTGAGAGCGAATGGCATCACTTGTGATGACGTCACGGACGTTCACTTTGTTATGTTCAATCTGTGAGTGCCGAAACACATTATGACCGCTGGGCGCAAGTTGCAGATTCCTTTCTTATCTTCCAATTTTCATTATTCCTCTCTGCATCTCACACCATTTATCGGTACGGTTTCCTCTCTTTCTTTATTACGCTCTCCTTTTTCAGGATTGGTTTTTTCTTTATTTTTTTTTCTTTATTACTTTCCATCCTTTCCTTTTCTCTCCTATAGTGAGGTCAACGTTATCATGGCAGTGGAGAGAGATAGAAGAGAAACGTTGCCGATCCACTGTCTTGTCAATGCCTTCTATAGACAGTAGCTGTTACAGGTTTATAGATTCAATATTGTTCATTCTTGTTTAAATAACCAATTTTATTTTATTAAGCAAGAAATTATATTTTTCAATAATTTCATAATAATTGAGATGAAATATTGTGTTCATTAATTATCAATTTTACTTTGTTGAAAGACGATCTGGCTACAGAGCAAAGCGAAAATAGCACTATCCGCTTTGTTGAATGATAGAGAAGGATAGCAACACTAATGTAAATCGAACACTGCCATTATAACGTGGACCTCACTATAGTGTCATCTCTTCTTTATCTCATTTGTCCTTCCTCTTTTTCTCCCTTCCTCCATTCCTTTTCCTCCTTTTCCTGTACACTCCTCTACTCCTCCTTCTCCTCATCCTCCTCCTTAATATTTAATATTTCGAATAGTTTCATGATAAGTTTCATTCCACATGGATGCAAATAACAACTTTTCTTTCCTCCAGTATTGCTAATGTGATCTAGTATAATGTTGATAGCTTAAATATACTATATTATTTTCTTTGATATTTGTAATTGATCAATACCAATGCAGAACTGTTGAATAATTATTATTTATCTCTCAAGTTTGATTCAATTTTATTGTTAATTTTTGTAAATGTTACCATAGGCAACAGCCTTGTAACAATTATCAATAAATATATCTATCTATTTATCTATCCTTCGGCCCTTTTCTCCTCTCCAAAGTCCATATGGTCAGATGTGAGGCTAAAGGCTACTTCTAACTTTACTTGGCAAATACTCTGAATCATACAAACACCCTTCCCTTGGGAATATTATTCCCAGCAAATATTTAACATGATAACATAATATTCTGTTTTGCCAGAAATAGATGGCTTATTTGATAAAATCAGTGCTACTTGTTTGGACCCAGTGTAAATTTGCTCAGGAAATTCACCACCAAACTAATCCACTGGACATCAATATTCTCTTCTTCTTCCACTGCACCTTGAAATGTTTTCGTCCTTCTAATCCTTCTCCTCCTCCCCCACATACTTCATCAACAACTCGATCCTTTTCTTCCCTTTCTTGTTTTTCTAATGAGGTTGATGTCCACAAAAGGTCCCGACTAGTGGGCTGGTAGATAATAATAATGAAGTACATTACTATATTATTATAGTAATCATTCCTGAGTAAGTTCGACTTTTTTCATGTTTCATAAATTTTTTACTTTCTTTGCCCTATTACCCTATTGCCCATAAAAAAATTAAGGTACACTAATTTCAAGTTTCTATACGATTCAAGTCCCCTGAATCCGAAATAGTATATTTCGCACCTAGAGCAGAAAATGATAATTTTCGGCGCTCGAAATCGGTTTTCAAGTCCGAGGCCTACGGTCTCGGACTAGAAAAGTTTGGGAGCCGGAAAAACATTTTTACACGTGGTGCGAACGATATTTTTCCCCACACTACAGGTATTGCTGACAAAATAAATAAAGAATACAAAATAAAGAATACTTGTTATCGTACCTATCTCTTATTTCAGTGGTAGAAGATTTGCAGTCAGGATTTCAGATTCTTTTAAAATTTCACTTGGAATATCACGGGCGTCATCATCTTCAAGCATTTTTGGAAATTCGGAGTGCGCTAATCAACAATAAATAATTGAATAAAAATGGTTGCGAAGCGAATGCTGTATTAGTTTGATTCGAAATCATGGCGACTTCAGATAAGTGGACACTCGTCCGATCTAGCGGATGACTCATTAACTACGGACTTCCATGAGCGGCTGGAAAGTGACCACTTTCTGCCTAGACCGAAAAGAAACCCTTTTCTGACGTCAGACGAGAGTCGTCTGCAAACAAGGTCTTTCAGATCTACATAGGGACTGGCAAACAGCTGCTTTCTGTGCAGTGTGGCGAAAACATGATTTTTGGTGTTGGTCTATGTGATGTATGTGTGTGTTTGTGTGTATGTATTTCTGTGAACACGATAACTCCATTCACAATCAACCGATTGACTTGAAATTTTTGAATTGAGGCCCATATACCATGAGGATCCGACATTAAGAGATTGAATAGATTTCAATTCAAAAAGGTGGATAATGACTGAAATACCAAGCTTTTCACGGTTTTCTTGAAAACGGCTCTAACGATTTTTTTTTAAATTTATTCCCTGGATAGCTTTTCATGAGCTCTACCAACTGACATGAATTCATTTCTCGCGGAAAAATGATTGGGCACTGCTACTTCAATCAGAGCTATTCCTGGGAATATTATATCACTAGCCGTAAGGCTCGCTTCGTTCGCCATTTCCGTTTAGCCAGACGTTTAGTCTGGACCCCGACTGGATCGTCCTAACATATGATAAAAAAAATGCAGGCGAGCGAAGCGAGTCTGCTGATCTAATTCTTGGACGATCCAGTCGGGGGTCCAGGGGGCGGAGCCCCCTGGCTAGACGGATATGGCGAGCGAAGCGAGCCTGACGGCTAGTATATTATAAACATCCAAACATATAAACAGAAATTGCCATTTCTATAGTATCGGATTAGACCTACAAATTGAAACCTAAAATCAGTATGAAATAAATCAAATTTATCAATTCCTTAATACACCATATACACGGTATAACACGTTATATTCGTGTAATGTTGCTTGTTGCTTGGTCTAAATGTAACAGTGGTTTCTGTGGCACATCTTGGATGCCCACTTTTCGGAAAGATATTTTGCATTCAAGGTTGCGCACGGAGATAAATCTACAGAAGTCGCAGGGATGCAAAAAACTCGCCAAAATTTATGCCGACTTTGCTAAATCCCTAACGTGTCGTATTTCAATAGACGGCGCACCCATAGAAAACATGTTTGTAGTTTCATGAAAGTGGAGATTCTCATGAATATCCTTGGGCACTCATCGAACAATAAGCAAAACGTACACGAAGGCAGGCGTTAGCATAGTTGAATTAATAATCTACAATAAATCAATCATTAATATCATTACATAGACAGAATACTGCAACGAAAGAGTCATAGATTGAAACAGAGAATTGAAGGTTGCTTGAAGTAGACGTTATGATAACAAATGTGAATGATTAAAATCAGTTTCCAAATAGACATTGAACAATGAACTAAGACCAACCACTTGACTCTTTCGTTGCAGTATTCTGTCTATGTAATGATATTAATGATGATTTATTGTAGATATTAATTCAACTATGCTAACGCCTGCCTTCGTGTACGTTTTGCTTATTGTTCGATGAGTGCCCAAGGATATTCATGAGAATCTCCACTTTCATGAAACTACAAACATGTTTTCTATGGGTGCGCCGTCTATTGAAATACGACACGTTAGGGATTTAGCAAAGTCGGCATAAATTTTGGCGAGTTTTTTGCATCCTGCGACTTCTGTAGATTTATCTCCGTGCGCAACCTTGAATGCAAAATATCTTTCCGAAAAGTGGGCATCCAAGATGTGCCACAGAAACCACTGTACATTCAGACCAATCAACAAGCAACATTACACGAATATAAAGTGTTATACCGTGTATATGGTGTATTAAGGAATTGATAAATTTGATTTATTTCATACTGATTTTAGGTTCAATTTGTAGGTCTAATCCGATACTATAGAAATGGCAATTTCTGTTTATATGTTTGGATGTTTATAATATACTAGCCGTCAGGCTCGCTTCGCTCGCCATATCCGTCTAGCCAGGGGGCTCCGCCCCCTGGACCCCCGACTGGATCGTCCAAGAATTAGATCAGCAGACTCGCTTCGCTCGCCTGCATTCTTTTTATCATATGTTAGGACGATCCAGTCGGGGTCCAGACTAAACGTCTGGCTAAACGGAAATGGCGAACGAAGCGAGCCTTACGGCTAGTGATATAATATTCCCAGGAATAGCTCTGATTGAAGTAGCAGTGCCCAATCAATTTTTCCGCGATAAATGCATTCCAATTTTCAACTTGGTGCCAAACTACAAAGTCAACTCAACTTAATGCCAACCTGACAAAATTATTAATTCAGTTACCAGTTAACAACTGTTTCGAAAAAGTTTCTCTCTAGATTATATTAATCTAGACTATATTAACATATGGTATGGACATTTTTCAATTATAATTAAGAGATTGGAATAAGAAGAATATACATGCTAAAAGACGAACTTCAAACCCTCAAAAACCACCCTTGGAGTTAAAATATTGCCAAAAGATTTCTTAGTGCGCCTCTAAAGGGTCAACTGAATACCTACCAAATTTGAACGTTTTTGGTCCGGTAGATTTTTAGTTCTGTGAGTGAGTGAGTGAGTAAGTCAGTCAGTCAGTGAGTGAGTGCCATTTCGCTTTTATATAATATATATAGATGTATATAACATATTATGTTTGTATTCCATCGGATCTCAAAAACGGCCCTAACGATTCTCACGGAATGCAGAACATAGTGAGTTTATAATATAAAAATTCGATTGCACCAGGTCTCATCCCTGGGAAAACTCACTGAAGGACATTAAAAGGATAATTATTATTCATCCTTGGAAAAACAGCTGATAATAATTATTTCGTCGTCTATTGATGATGAAGGGAGTGAGCGAGTTCATGTGTGTGGGACTGTGTCAATATTATGACTCAGCTGTTGAACTATTGTAATCATTCAATCAGGTACTTAGTGCCAGTTGCAAAAAAGCCGGGTTATTTTCAATCTTGATTTACTCCAGATTTGGTTCACGTAAAATTAATCAGAATTGAAATTCAACCGGCTTTTGTGCAACCGGGCCTTTGTGAGGGAAATATTTGCATTCCTCTGAGAATTGATCTCCATTTACTGTGATTAGATAGAACATTTCTGTATGAACTATGAATGTTATTCCAATTTCTCCCTTTATTAGTTATTTGTGCAACTAGTGCGCAAAGTGACAGTTTGCTGCACCGAAAGAAACGTTTTTACGCCCGAGCCGTAGGCGAGGGCGGAATGGTTTCTTGAGTGCAGCAGAGGAACTTTGCGCACGTATTTCACATTAAGTTTTTCCTACAGTTACCATTGAATATGAAAAGTGGGTAATTATGGGTAAAATTGCCTGAAATCCATCAAATAACTTAGTAGTGTTTGAATGGCGGGGGGCAGCTGTGTGTGTGTGCTGTGGTGGCACTGTGCTGTTGCTGTCCTCCATATAATATATAATAGTAATAATTAGCGCGTTGTGCTTGGTTGCACCTCTGCTCACTATAGCAGCCACAGCAGTCACTGTTACCAACTTCATTTTGATTTTGCTGCACTGTTGCTCCATATAACCTACTAAGTATTTTGCGTTGCCATGTTGCAAATCTGGAGTGCAGAAAAATTTTTCCCGCACTAGAGCGGAAAAGTGATTCTTTGCGTTCTGTAATCAGTGCAGCAATGGCCACTTGGTAACAGTGACTGCTGTGGCTGCTATAGTGAGCAGAGGTGCAACGAAGCACAACGCGCTAATTATTATTCATTATATATTATAACCAAGGACAACGAGGACTTTAGGATTTTAGGATTAAGGTTTTTATCAATAATAAAATTACACAGAAAAACATTTGATGCATTTCAGGCAATTTTACACATAATTACCCACTTTTCATATTCAATGGTAACTGTAGGAAAAACTTAATGTGAAATACGTGCGCAAAGTTCCTCTGCTGCACTCAAGAAACCATTCCGCCCTCGCCTACGGCTCGGGCGTAAACGTTTCTTTCGGTGCAGCAAACTGTCACTTTGCGCACTAGTTGCACAAATAACTATTTAAATGCTTTGTACTCCAGAGTGAAGCTCGGTCCCCGATATTTTATAGTATAATAAAGGAAATAATCGGCTTATTCATGTTGGGGATGGGAAATTCACGGATGACGTATCTTCACGTCTGAACTACTGAACTGATTAACTTGTCATTTTGCACATAGTTTCTTAATTCACCGAATATGGTTGTAGGCTTGTTTTCAATTCTTCAAGATTCTATAACTTTAAGTTTCCAGTTTTTCAAGTTTCAAATCGTCATGCTACCAG
>NC_052512.1:26937648-27000989 GCF_014356525.2 Nilaparvata lugens
TTTTCTTTCTCTATAGGTGAGGTCAACGTTATAATGGCAGTGGAGAAAGATAGAAGAGAAACGTTGCCGATCCACTTCTTGTCAATGCCCTATAGACAGTAGCTGTTACAGGTTTATAGATGGATATTGTTCATTCTTGTTAAATAACCAATTTTATTTTAATAGCAAGAAATTATTTTTCAATAATTTCATAATAATTGAGATGAAATACTGTGTTCATTAATTATCAATTTTACATTGTTGAAAGACGATCTGGCAACAGGACAAAGCGAAAAGAGCACTATCGCTTTGTTGAATGATAGACAAGGATAGCAATAACATTGCCAATCGAACACTGTCATTATAACGTGGACCTCACTATAGTGTCATCTCTTCTTTATCTCATTTGTCCTTCCTCTTTTTCCCTTCCTCCATTCCTTTTCCTCCTTTTCCTGTACACTCCTCTACTCCTCCTTCTCTCATCCTCCTCCTTAATATTTAATATTTTAGTTTAATATTTCGAATAGTTATGACAAGTTTCATTCCACAGGATGCAAATAACAACTTTCTTCCCTCCAGTATGCTATGGGATCTAGTATAATTTGATAGCTTCATTATACTATATTATTTTCATTGATATTGTAATGATCATACCAAGCAGAACTGTGAATAATCATTATTCATCTCTTAAGTTTGATTTAATTTTATGTCAATTTTTGGATGTTACCATAGGCAACAGCCTTGTAACAATTATCAATATATATATAATATATATATATATATATATATATATATATAATATATATAATATCTATCCTTCGGCCCTTTTCTCCTCTCCAAAGTCCATATATTATGGTCAGATGTGAGGCTGAAGGCTACTTCTAATTCACTCGGCAAATACTCTGAACATACAAACACCCTTCCCTTGGGAATATTATTCCCAGCAAATATTTATCATGATAACATAAAATTCTGCTTTGCCAGAAATAGATGGCTTATTTGATAGAATCAGTGCTACTGTTTGAACCCAGTGTAAATTTACAACTGCAACTTGAAATGTTTTCGTCCTTCTAATCCTTCTCCTCCTCCCCCACACACTTTATCAACAACTCGATCATTTTCTTCCCTTTCTTGTTTTTTAATGAGGTTGATGGTCCACAAAATGTCCCGACTAGTGGGTGGTAGTAATAAAAAATGAAGTAAATACTATTATTATGATAAACTAACTGAGAAAATTCCGTCTTTTTCCATGTTCTATATATTTTTACTTCCCTGCTCTATATCATAGGTAAGGAAAGTATTACTTTCCAAGAAAATTAAGGTACCCCAATTTCAAGTTTTCTATACGATTCAACGTCCCTGAATCCGGAAAACATGATTTTGGTGTTGGTCTGTATGTATATATGTGTGGTGTGGTGTGTGTGTGTGGTGTGTGTGGTGTGGGTATGTCTGTGAACACTATATCTCCATTCCCAATTAACCAATGGACTTGAAATTTTTGAATTAAGGTCCTTATACCATGAGGATCCGACAATAAGAGATTGAATATATTTCAATTCAAAAAGGGTGGATAATGACTGAGATACCAAGCTTTTCACAGCTTTCTAGAAAAGGCTCTAACGATTCTTTTTTACAATTTATTCCCTGGATAGCTTTTCATGAGCTCTATCAACTGACATGAGTCTCATTCTAGGAAAATTGTAAAGCTCCATAATATTCTTGAGAGAAATGGATGTTGTTAAATTTCTATCACGATTCTCTCATAACAACCGATTTTTTTTCAAATACTTACCCTGGTAGTTATCAGCTCTGTCAACTGGCTGAGTCTCCTTCCTGTGATACTTACAGTTTATCCAGAAGAACACATAGTCGAAGATATTTTCTGTAGAATAGCAGTTTTTAAGAATTTTTAAAAAAACAAATTTCACAATTTATACAAAGGGAAATGTATTCTGAAAACAATAGTATGATGTAGTTGAATATGTAGGGGCCAATGTCATCATGTTATTCCCTAAATATTTGTTCAAGAAAATGAGGCTTGCAGTTAAATGAGCAAGGGAAGTGTACCACACTGGATTTTCATGTATGTATTCTAGAACAATACAACTCCTAGGAAAAATTTACCTTAACTTACCTTTGCGCCCCAAAAAATCCCTGTGCAGGGCTTCCGCCAACTCTTTTTTTATAGAATTAGACTGATATAGGCTTTATCATAAAGGATAACACAAGACGATATATCATGGTATAGGGCGTTTATGTTACAAGTTCCAATGTTAACTCAAGCTGATAGTCCTATAGTGAGGTCCACGTTATAATGGCAGTGAAGAAAGATGAGAGAAAAACGTTGCCAAGTCTCTCCATTTTGCCACTGACTGTACACAGCTTTTACTCAAATCATCCCATTGAATTTAATCTGATAATAATTATCATTTCCTTAATTAAATGATCAATTTGATGTCAAATTGGACAAGAAAATATATTTTTCATAATTTGATTCAAAAATTTGCTTTCATGACTGAGATCAGATTTTATTTTTACACAAACCTGAAATGGCGGCTAATTTAAAAAGCTGTGATACATAATCTGAATTTCAAAACAACAGTAATGCTGTTGAAATGTTGGTCTGTAACACATATCAATAGTTATGTTCAATGTTTATTTGGAAACTAATTTTAATCAATCACATTTGTTATCATAACGTCTACTTCAAACAAATTCAATTTGTTTCAATCTCGACTCTTTCGTTGCAGTATTCTGTCCATGTAATAATTAATGATTGATCATTTTAGATTATCAATTCAACTATGCTAACGCCGCTTTCGTGTACGTTTTGCTTATTGTTCGATGAGTGCCCAAGGATATTCATGAGAATTTCCACTTTCATGAAACTACAAACATGTTCTATGGGTGCAAGTTTGCGCGTATTGAAATACGACACGTCAGGGATTTGGCAAAGTCGGCATAAATTTTGGCGAGTTTTTTGCATCATCCTGCGACTTCTGTAGATTTATCTACATGCGCAACCTTGAATGCAAAATATCTTTCCGAAAAGTGGGCATCCAAGAGGTGCCACAGAAACACTGTTACATTTAGACCAAGCAACAAGCAAAATTACAAGAATATAACGTGTTATACCATGTATTAAGGGAATATATTTGTATGAGGAATTGATGAATCTGATTATTTTCTACTAACTTTAGGTTTCAATTTGTAGGTATAATCCTCTTCTATTGTATGAGCAATTTCTGTTTATATGTTTAGATGTTTGTATTTCACCATATCTCGAAAACGGTTCTAACGATTCTCTAACGATATTATTTATGTATTAAGGCATTTTCTAACGATATAATATATATGTATATAGTATGTGGATCTGGTTATCTGGTTATCTGGTTATCTGGTTATCTGGTTATCTGGTTATCTGGTTATCTGGTTATCTGGTCATGGTTATCTGATTATGTGGTTATATGGTTATATGGGTATATATTATGTTCAACGAATCTCGAAAACGGCTCTAACGATACTCACGGATTTCAGAATATAGTAAGTTATAATATAAAAATTCTATTGCACTAGGTCTCATCCCTGGGAAAACTCGCTGAAGGACATTAAAAGGATAATTATTATTCATCCTTGGGAAAACAGCTGATAATAATCATTTCGTCGTCTATTGATGATGGAAGTGAGTGAGCGAGTTCATGTGTGTGGGACTGTGTCAAAATTATGACTCAGCGGATCTATTGTAATCATTCAATCAGGTACTTAGTGCCGGTTGCAAAAAAGCCGGGCTATTTCAATCCTGAGTTATTCCAGTAGATCCATCTTTTTGAAAAAATGATCTTCTCTGATTCCGTTCATGTGAAATTAATCAGAATTGAAATTCAACCGGCTTTTGTGCAACCGGGCCTTTGTGAGGGAAATATTTGCATTCTTCTGAGAATAATCTCTTTACTGTGATTAGATAGAACATTTCTGTATGGACTATGAATGTTATTCCAATTTATTCCTTCGTAATATATTTTAATGCTTTTGTACTCCAGTGAAGCTCGGTCCCCGATATTTTATAGTATAATGAAGGAAAGAATCGGCTTATTGATGTTGGGGATGGGAAATTCACGGATGACGTATCTTCACGTCTGAACTACTGAACTGATTAACTTGTCATTTTGCACATAGTTTCTTAATTTACCGAATATGGTTGTAGGCTTGTTTTCAATTCTTCAAGATTTTAAAACTTTAAGTTTTCAGTTTTTCAAGTTTCATATTCGTCATGCTTTCAGTTTGTTTTACTTTTCTAACTTTGCTTGAGAGTGGTCATTGATAAAAAAGTGGATATAAACGGTTTTATTTTCTATCTTTTCATTCTTCTTCTATCTATATATCATTTTTTTTTTCATATCTACACTATACAGCGTTGGTGAAAAGTATGGAAACAGCTGAATATTTCTTTTAAAAGTAAAATTTGACGTTAGGTATAATTGGATTCATATTCGAATAAAAATGACTACTTTTCTGTAAATGCTGCTATAGTGTGGTCCACGTTATAATGGCAGTGGATGAAGATAGAAGAGTAGCGATGCCAATTCTCTGCATTGATTAATTATATTCTACACCGTCAAAAACATAATTGTCATCGTTGAGGACCTAGAAAAGGATAGTACCACCGGCTTTGTCGAATGATGGACAAGGATAGCAAAACCGAAGTTATCAAATACTGTCTTATAACGTGGACTCACTTCACTAATATCAGTAATCTATATAATTTATATATATATATATAAAAGCAAAATGGCACTCACTCACTGACTGACTGACTGACTGACTCACTCACTCACTCACTCACTCGCAGAACTAAAAATCTACCGGACCAAAAACGTTCAAATTGGTAGGTATGTTCAGTTGCCCTTTAGAGGCGCACTAAGAAATCTTTTGGCAATATTTTTTAATATTTAAGGGTGGTTTTAGTGTTTAAAGTTCGTCTTTTAGCATGTATATCTTCTTATTCTGTGATATAATTGAAAAATGTCCATACCATATGTTAATATATAACTATAATCTTGAGTGAGTATCTTCGAAACAGTTGTTAACTGGTAACTAAATTAAATATTTTGTCAGGTTGGCATTAAGTTGAGTTGACGTTGTTAGGTGGGCACCAAGTTGAAGATTGAAATGCATTTATCGCGAAAAAAATTGATTGGGCACTGCTACTTCATTCAGAGCTATTACTGGGAATATTATATACTAGCCGTCAGGCTCGCTTCGCGCGCCATATCCGTTTAGCCAGACGTTTTAGTCTGGACCCCCGACTGGATCGTGCTCAAATGCTCAAATGAAAAATGCAGGCGAGCGAAGCGAGCCTGCTGATCTCATTTTTGGACGATCCAGTCAAGGGTGGACGGATATGGCGAGCGAAGCGAGTCTGACGGCTAGTACTGCTATATAGCTTAGCTGATATTCATCCTAAAATGGAAGATGGAAAGAATATGGAATTCTGTGTGATCAAATTATGACTTGAGATACATTGACGTTTTAGCGATAAGAAGTTCGCCGGGCCAGCTAGGGTTCCAATAAATGAGTGCTTGTGACAATTTAAAAATATTTGATAAACTTTGCAATAATGGAAATAACTTAATATTATTTCATGAAAGCTCCTTTTATGTTGTACTCGATCTTCACAGACAATTCTCTACCTTCTCCCAACTGAAATTGCACTAATCATGTTATTTTATTCCCTGTGTGATGACAATCCTTGATGCTGTTTCTCTTCCCTCTTCTGTTTCTCTCACTCACTCACTCACTCACTCTCTCTCTCTCTCCCGATCCCCAAAGACAGCGCGAGGCATTAATAGAAGTATAATTGAATTTGCCTGTTGACGTTTTCCTCACAGAGACGGAGAGGGTGAGAAAGGCGTGATTAAATTTAAATAATTCAGTCAGTTTTCAACCATTGCGAGAGAAAACAAGATTACTTCTTCCTTTTCTTTCTGCCGACCTTTCACTCATTTTCTTATTCTCTTTACTAGTATCCTTCAGTCAACAACCTTTTCTCTTCATCATCTTCTTCTTCATCATTCTCTGTATCCTATTCTTCTTCTTTCTCCTCCTTCTTCCTCTCCTTCTTCTTCTTCTTCTCCCCCTCTCGACCTCCTCATCCATCCTCCTCCTCCTCTCTCCTCCTCCTCATCCTCCTCCTCCTCATCCTCCTCCTCCTACTCCGTCTTCTTTTATCTGCTCTCCTTCCGCCCCTCTTCTAGACCCTAAAGACACTCCTTTCCGGCTATAGCTTTGTTTATTAACCGATTTGCATGGCTTTTCTTTGTCAAATTGCTTCTGATTGGTGCACTAATATTTATTCTAACAATCTGAGATACAGTTCTACTTATTAGTGGGTACTACTACCATTAGTAGATACGTGACTGGAATAGTAACTAGAGTAGATTACTAGAGTTCGTTAACGGTGTAACAATCGAAACTCTATCTTGAATTGTTGCAATGAATTAGTGGTTTTGACAATGTCAAGCAGTTTTCATACAATGTTCACCGGACAACAACACATTTTCATTCGATATTATCACCTCAACAGCAAGACAGAAAATGTGGGATTAGAATATTTCTGATATCATTGATAAGCTCTATCAACTGGCACAAGTCCCATATCTGTAAAAATTTCAGGAACTCTGACCCATCAATTCAAAGTTTGATTCTAGATTACCATTTATCAGGCTCCCGATATAATTAAAACGGAGAATTCTATGTGGAAAAGATTGAGCATGAAAATCTCTAATAAATTAAGTCCAGAACATTTTCACCTAAAATTGAAAATAAGCTCGAAATTCGAGAAAATGTGATTATAAAATGCAAACTTGAAGACACAACTGTGCAGATTCCATAGAATAATTCTCCGGAAGAGATAGCAAAATGATCTCGTCCGCTGACCAATTTCAAATTATATTCTCTAAAACTCGACTCTTACGATGGAGAACACGAGGCGGTTCTTAAAACTGCAAGAAAAGTTGTGTGAGTGTGCCACACTAGATTGTTTTTGATCATATGAAGTAGAAAATGTGGCCAATGATTTTTGGTTATACTATTATGGAAAGAATGAAACAAGAGAAAGAGAAAGACTAGATGACAGAAGACATCCTGAATCTCATGGGAAACGTCAGAGGCTCAGGCTTCAATGTGGGAAAGGTTGAGATGAGAAAGATTCAGAACAGGATTCGGTATGAGTGCAGGCAGGCCAAGGAATAGTGGTTGAGTCTAGTGTTTAGAGATGGAACATCTACAGGCATTGCATGATACCCACAATATTCACAAGAAGATCAGGGAACTCACTGGGAGGAGGACCAGAGGACACAGTATATCCTGAATTATGTTGGTAAGATAGTCATGGACACAGATGAACAGCTTAAACGGTGAAGGAGTACATAGAGAGGTTATTTGCTGATGAAGGAGAGGAGATGCCAAATATGGAGGAAACAACTGGTCCAGACATTTTGAAGGAGGAAGTTGTCTATGCGATTCATAATATCAAAAACGGCAAAGCAGCGGGACCACATGAACTCCCTGGAGATATTTTACAGCTGTTAGATAAGAGGCATGTTGTCAAGTTGACAGATTTGTTCAATATGATTTACAAGAGTGGAGAATTTCCGGATGATTGGCTAAAATCTACATTATTAAACTTCCAAAAAAACATAATGCAAACATATGTGAAGACCACCGCACAATCAGCTTTATGAGCCACATTCTCAAATTATTTCTGAAAATAATCCATAAGAGGATCAACTCAAAACTGGAAGAGAAGCTATCAAACACACAGTTTGGATTCAGAAGAGGATTTGGAACTGGAGAGGCCGCTCTTTGCTCATAATGTGATGATGATTCAACGATGTTTGGATGTGGATAAGAATGTCTATGCATGCTTCATTGATTACAATAAAGCATTCGACAAAGTACCTCACAACCCACTGATGGAAATTTTGAAAAAGCATACATTGATACTAGGGACATTCAGATAATCAAAAATTTATACTTCAATAAATTAGCAGAAGCTCGAACCCAATCAAAAACTAGTCGAGAACTTGCAATAGAGCGTGGGGTCCGTCAAGGATGTGTACTCTCCCCACTCTTGTTCAATTTATACTCGGGAAAATCATAGCAAAACCTCTTGCAGAAGAAGCAGCGGACATTGTCATCAATGGTACCCATATAAACAACATCCGCTATGCAGATGACACTGTACTCCTTGCTGAAAGCATAGAAGATCTGTAAAGAATGCTTAGCAATTTGATAAGAACAAGTGAGGAATATGGGGTCACATTAAATGCCAAGAAAACAAAGTACATGGTCATTACAAAGCAAGAAATTCCACAAGAGCACCTTTTTGCTGGATATGATAGAGCGGGTAGAGGCAAATAACATCTAAGAACCGCATCAGCTACAATGCAAATCACATACCAGAAATAAAAATGAGAGTTGAAAAGGCAAGAGCTGCCATCGTGGGAATGAGAACTCTACTGTCGGCTCATGACTTGTCTCTTGAGGTTGGGACTTGTCTCTTGAGGTACTATGTGTTCCCTGTTCTCTTGTATGGGTTGGAAGCATGGACACTAAATAGGGAATGTGAGACCAGACTTCAAGCATTTGAAATGTGGAGCTACCGGCGGATACTCCGTATATCGTGGACAGATAGAGTCACGAACGTAGAAGTTCTCAAAAGAACTAGAGATTGTGCGTGACATTGAAATACGAAAGTTGACGTACCTTGGACACATTATGAGAGGACCCAAGTACATGATTCTGTACCTCATAATCCAAGGTAAAATTGTTGGTAAGCGCTCGGTGGGACGTAGAAGAATATCTTGGTTGAGAACCTGAGGAAAGCGTTCATTTGCACAATCAATGACCTATTTAGAGCGGCTGTGAACAAGGTAAAAATTGCCATGATAATTGCCAACCTCCGAAATGGAGACGGTACTTATACTCTGTCCAAGCAGGCATGAGCTCTGAAGGACTAGGCCGACCCTCCTAATATTCACACACACAAGTGCAGTCTCCTTTTGTGTGTGTGTGTGAGTAAGGAACGGTCTGACTACCTGTATACTACGTAGTATAAGTTAGATAGTATATCAATAACACAGGTAGGCCGGCGTGTGTGCCTGCGCGTGGAGGAGCGAGGATCGGCTTAATCTTTCAGGGCTCATGGCAAATTGGACAGACTATGGAGAAAAGGAAGAAGATTATGATTGCATATCGCGATGTGTGAATGAGAAATATTTCTTTGTATTCTTTCATTGTTATATGAGCCATAGCATTTGCTACATATGGCTAATAACTTATATCTTTGCTGTGTTTTTCTTGTAATATTGTAATGTATATTACATTCCATACTCGGTAAGCTTTTGATGATAGTAGCATATAGCTGTTTACATAAATTTATTGGCATTGTCGATAAAACAACCCAAACAGCCATTAGTCTTTTGAAAACCGATATCTCGCCGACACTACAGGACAAGACAGAATTTACTCTGATGAACAGTATTAGAGGAGACTGTGGTTCAAAACTGCGCGAGGTCCACTGTTCACAGAACTACTAGTTACTTTCGATGTGGATTAAAAATATACGAATTAAAGAATAAAAGTAGATGGTCGAAAATAGAATTTGATGGTTAGAGGGGTGGGTGTTTGTCGAAGTGAAGAAGAGAGGGGTGAGAAGGATTGATGAAAAGCTGGAAAGGGGAGGAAGATAGGATGATAGTGTGGAGAAGGAAGTGGGAAAGAAGTTTGAATGTTTACAGAGGTTGTCCAACGGCTAATTTTGCAATGTCCATTCGGCTTGAATCCTGCTTTGATGATTTCACACGCGATTGGTTGCCTGCTATTTGTAAAACTCAATCTTCAAATTCTAATTATTTGCTGGCTGAACTCCCCCTTGATCGGAGGGTAAATAGGCGGACGTTCACAGGCTAGCAAAGCAAATCTCAATCTCCCTCTCAACTCAAGGGTCAATATAGAGGTTAGATTAGCGCATTGCCAGATCCACTGCAAACAGTCAGCATTCCCTAATAAGTTGACATCTATGCTCACCATTCATCGAATGGTGACCGTTGAAGGTTGATCTCAGTACATCACACATCACACTAATGTTATTCTACATTCTGTCGTAATTCCCTCCTCTCTCCTACCGCCCTTCCATTTTCACTCCCAGATCGAAGAAAGTCTACTCGAGCAGCGAAAAAGTTGAAACAACGAGAGTTATCTTTGTATAAAAATCTGGTGTGGCGCACTCACACAACTTTCCTTGCCATTGTAAAAATTGAAAACGCTTTGTGTGTCCCCAGCGTAAAGCCTCGCACATACACATCGATTTTTGTTCATACGGTATTTCTCCGTTCTTATGAATCCTATTGTATTAAACAGATGATTTCAAGCAGATGTTTGTCAAGTTCTTCCCTTCATCTGATAGAATTTAAGGACGGCAAAATATTGTACGAGCAAAAATCAATGTGTGTCTGCGGGGCTCAATAGTCGAGTTTTCGAAAATCGTATTATATTAAGAAAGCAATTCTGTATATATTTTTATATCTGGTTTATTATGTTCAACGGATCTCGATAACGGCTCTGACGATTTTCACGGAACTCGGAACATAGCAGGTTCATTATATAAGAATTCGATTGCACTACGTCTCATCCCTGGGAAAACTCGCTGAAGGACATCAGAAGGATAATTCATCCTTGGAAGAACAGATGATAATTACGTCGTGTGTCGATAACAGAAGTTGCGAGTGCCTGCTGTGTGGGAGATCAGCTGTGATTACACAATCAGCTCACCGTATCTCGCGAGAAATATTATCTAGAAATGTTATCAAAATAATCTGATTTGTTGACATGACATGGTTTATCACTCTAAAATAAAGTATATCATAATATTCAAAGTTAATCATTATTCACAGTTTTAAGTGAGTGCTATTTTGTTATTCAATTTGGTTTGTAAACAATCTAAATTGGAACTTCTCTGTTTTTAGATATTTTGACTGAAAACTGGACCTGAACTCAAGTGTATGTAACAGAACCCACTTTTTGACCATATAGTGTATAAGTAAAAACACGGAGAAGGAACAGTTTCGGGCTGGGGCTGTTTGTCCTTCCCCAATCATTTTGAAGAATTGTGTTCTGTTTATCAATAAATAAATAACGAGAGAAGCTCGGTGCCCCGATATTATAATTTCAAATTGATCAGCTGACGAGATCAATTCTGCTATCTCTTCCAGTGAATGAGACAAGTTGCCTCAAGAATCAACAATTGCCTCTCTCATTAAATTTTCAGTTCAATAATCATATTTTCTCAAACTTCGATCTTAATATTTTCAATTTTAGGTGAAAATGTTACTGGACGTTAATTGTAGAGATTTTCATGCCTAATCTTGTCTTTTTAAATTGTATCTGAAGCCTGATAATTGGGAATCTAAAATAAAACATTGCAGAGATGGAGTGGAGCTCCTGAAATTTTACAGGTATGGGACTTGTGACAGTTAGTGGAGCTTATCAATGACTATTCCAGGTAAGAATTTGAAAACTAGGTACACAGATGTCTGGAGAAGCCGTTTCTATTTCTATATGGTCCATGGTTTCAATATTTTGTTATGCATGGTATTATGATGCGTGCCCATCAACAACATTCTCACATTTGAAAAACCTAATTTTTATAGGTAAATAAAATAGAATAAGAAATAATTAAATAAATTGAATAATGCTGGAGAAAATATATCATATTTTTGATAAGAAAAAAATTCAATTAATATTTGAGAAATATTTTCAACACATGGAAAGATTATCTCGGAACTGGATAAATTATCATATCGAATACAAATTCAAACGTGAACTGAGTTTGTCAACATTTCAAATAAGCGAGTTTTGTATATTAGAGAAAACAAATAACAGTTTGTAAGAGTGAATAATTATCACACTTTTTTCTATGTAATTAAACACGACATGCAGTCAATTATCAAGTCAATAATTGAAAACTTTTACCTACTGACTGAAGTACTTTCGATCGTCCAGCGATCATTTTCAACAGTCTTGTACATTGATTTTGTGTTGTCTTGTCAAGTTGTTGTCTTGAACATTTCCAACATTTTGTACATGATCGCTAGACGATCGAAAGTGAAAGTTTTTAATTATTTACTTAATATTTGACTGCATGTCGTGTTTAATTACATAGAAAAAGTGTGTTAATACATAGCAGCTCGGAATGGATCAAGAAATCATGACCATGATAATTATTGATTCAACTGTGCATTGTGATTCAACTGAATCAACTAGAACAGGTGACACCAGATACTTGTGGATGAGAAAACTGCGTGAGGTCTACTGATGACAGAACTACCAGTAATCTGATCTATTTGTACATGAATAAATAAGTTCAATATCACGTCATATGATTTTGTCAAATGTTCTGTTGCTATTGCTGTTCATATTTTTCTTGTTCTTGAACTTCTTCCTGTCCCTCTCTACTCTTCTTCTTCGTCTTCTTCATCGTCTGTTGCTCACACAACCCCTCCTTGGAATAGCGAGTCCACTCATCAAAGCAATTGCTTTCGTCAAAGCATTCCTCATCTGTTTTCTGATGAGATGATGAATCAAGTACGAAACGAATGAGGGAAAATCCCTTCCCCCATCCTCTTCTTCTTTTTCTTCTTCTCTCTTACTTATTATACCTGTAGTTACAGCTATCTGTATTCATCGGTTAGCATTGCTTTTGTTTCGTCGAATTGCTTCTTTTGCAGACCCATCTTCATCATCATCAGTATCATCATCAACTGTTTGTTCTTCTTTAAAGTCAAAATCAGCATTTAAACTTGATCTTACCCTCACCTCTCTTCACCAAAATAGTCCACTGGATTGTTTAGCTGCCCCTCCAAATGCCCAAGCATCCGTCAAAGGCATTTATCTTTTAAGATTTGAAACAGTTGCAATAATCTGTGTGACAAGTTGCAATTTTTTGCTTCCCCTAAATTCACCTGCTGTCTCTCATTCATTCTTATGATGTGTGTGCTGCAGAGAGGTCTATGATTCAACTCGACCGGATTTGCTTTTTTATGATACATTCTCGGCCGAACGCATTAACAGATTTTTATGAATTGTGTAAGGTTGTTTGATTTTTTTCAGGATAGTATGAAGGAAAAGCAATTTCTTCTTCCTCTATAGAATATACAGTATACTTTTTAATATTACAATATACATAATCTACTACTGAAGATAGGAAAAATCAGACTATAGAAATAATGAAATTAATCAGCATATTATAACTACACAGTGTAACGTATCAAATCTGATGGGTAAACAAAATCCCTATTTGGAAGAATTTCATAGGTCTGAAGTGGAATAATAGTCTAGTATCGCCAATGCGATAACGTATTAGAAGATTAGATAATATCAGGTATCACGGCTAAAATTAGAACAGCCGAATAGAAATAGGAAGTTATTGTTACTTATATAATATTATATAAAGTATTGAAAATTTGAGGTTAGGCGTAAAATATCTATTGATCGGCGACATGATGATCAATCGAGTCGCATAACGTAAAATCTAGCCAGACACCTTGGCAGAAATTTATTGTAACTAAATGGTATGCAATTAGAGATCAAAAAAAGCACATGGCTAATTGTTATAAAGTAAGAAAAACCTATAAACATTATAAAAATATATTGCATGTAAAAATGTACTTAAAACCCAAAATAAAAATAATTAGAGTATTAAGGAAGTAGGAGGTTCATAGGCGCATGTTTACTGTAAAAATTTGCATGAGCCAATCAAATGGTAGTAATCGATGGGCGGTAATAGAGAGCTGATTCAAATGTATTTATATATTCTAAAAATTATAAGATTTTGTAAATCTTTACTGTTCAGTTATGTATTGGATATGGCCTGATAAAATATAAAATATCAGATATATGATATAAGCAATAATTAATAGATTGGCACGAACTATTTGAAACTTAAATGGCGTAGTAGCAAAATATTTAAATTTATGTAATTTGCAAGTCGAAATGAAAATTGTGGAAAGAAGTAGAACCCACCCACTTGCCTGCCAGACACTACCATGGAATGTCACCAAAATTTGTAGAGCACAATGCTCTTTATTGTACATTTAAAGACTTAAAGTTTTAATCTAATTATTAGTTTTCTATAAGACTTTGTGATGCTGTATAAAAGCAAAGTCATCTAAATATTATTTAATCCCTTGAAAGAGACGACTCCGGCCACCAACAATCCAGGACTATCAGGAATTTCGGATCGCCACCAGCAACTTATAAAAATTCAGCACGTGAGTGAAAAAATGGTCGAAATAAAATTAGGGCGCCCTCAGTGCTTCGAGTGAAATAAAATAAAAGCTAGCTCGTCGGAAAGGTTTTAAATATTGAGAAAAGAAATTAATACAAAAAACTTGCGCAAGTCTTAAAGGGTATAAGAAATACTTTATTGAATAGGAATGAGTCAATTTATATATCAAAGAGTACACCAATTAAAAGAATATTAATTCTAAGCTTGTAATACTAACGTTCACCCAATCATTGATTTTTTATTATAATTTGTAATAATAAAATGTAGCTCTGGTTCATGGGATGAATTGATTTATCTATTTCCATCAGGTGCCAATCTTACACCCTGAGAAATATATTATTGAGAAATTTACTGGCAATTATAGAAATTAATATATTTATAACCATCGATTTGTCAATTTATCATTCTCTGATTTATGAAATAATATATAAAGTGAGGTTACCTAAATCGACAAGCAACAGCAAGTCGATACCAAAGCTGCATGCAAATGAATGCATATTATCAATGAATTGAAAAGCACATGGTAAAGTTTCGTGCTATTGAGCTGAAGAATAGTGTACTGATCTGTGATATTTCATCTTGATATATTTATTCTTGTTTTTATTGTATATTTTGTTGCTCTATATATTTTATCAAAGTGCAATCAGATGATGGGCTTTTTTTTAGAACATGCTCAAGCTTCGAGAGGTGGGAGCCCATTTTATACTTGTTCAAGTCTTTGATTCGAAGCCAGCTTGAGTATGCAGCGCCGGTCTGGAGTCCTTATCAGATCACCTATGTAATAAAACTTGAGAGAATGCAAAATAAATTTCTAAGATTCCTCTTCTTCAAAAAATTCGGGCATTCCTGTGAGAGGGGTTTTCCTACACGTCGATTAGATCATTGTTTGAAGTTGATGCTCTTAAGCTCAGGAGAGAGGTATCATCTTTATCTTTCCCGTAAGATACTAATGAATGAGGTTGATTCTTCTATCTCCTGGGAAGAATTGGATTCGTCGTGCCCACTCTCAGGCGAAGATGGCATTCCCTATTCGCGGTACAGAGGTGTAGGACATTTAATGCATATTTTTCCCCCCTCAACCACATGCCAAGATTGTTGAATGGACTTGGCTGTGGGGTGGACGTGTTTTCTGATGGCCCATTAAGTTTCAAGCACACAATAACGATGCTTCTGAGAGAGAATCAGAATAACTGAATTTTTAATCAGCAGCCATAATTTTCGCTGATATTTCTATCATTGTTAAATATGTCACTCTTAAATATTATTTTTTCTTTACTTGCACATTCAAACTCATTTTATTCTTACTTCCCCTTATTTTCAAGTTTTTTGCTGGCAGTTATCATTATCGCCCTCATCCTATCATTCATATGAGACTGCATGCTCTCTCATCATCTTTATTGAAAGCACCTCTCCTTCATCACTTATATATTCATTTCACCATCACTTTCACCATCAACTCTATCAAGGAATATTTAAGAAGTAGTTTTCTAAGTATTATTTTCTTTCTTTTCAAACGTAGTTTTAGTATCTTTTTTTTGTTTTGATTGAATTGTTACTGTACTTATTGTTGTGTTAAGGAAACATTTTTGGGTCATTACCTGTTGTTTCCGATGTGATATTGTGAATAATAAATGAATAAATAAATAAATAAATAAATAATAATAAATAAGTAAATATTTTCTATATTGATCTGACTTTAAAATTATTCGTTCAATATATGTATCAAATTTTTCATGGTGGTTTACTCTCCAATACCATAGAGTACAAATCTCATATTATGTTAATTATCAGTATTAAATTATTGCGAGAGCTCCTGAATGAGCCTATTAAGACTTTAGTGAAATTGTATCCTAGAAAACCACGACCAGATTTTATAGTATTTAATTCTCATGCTCTACCGATTGAAGCCAAGCAGAGGCAAAGAGTTATTCATTAAAAAAATAACGTCAGAACAGAGAAAAACTGTCCTCAGTTCTTATTTGAAAGTATGAAAGTATGAAAGTATTTATTGCCAAAATCAAAAGTACATACAAGCAGCAAGCAGCAATATTTGTAACTTAGAATTAAAACATAAAAAAACTAAGTACAATATGTGTGTTTTATAAATCCTTAGTCCTAACTCATCAATTTGGCAGACACTAGCAATAATGAACTTGTTCGCTAGTGCCGGTTGCATCAAACAAATAGGTAACCAAATATAAATACAAAAGACAGCAAGACAGTGCTGGCCTATCTTCAACTAACAGCATACCAAAACAATAAATCCAAAATCAACAATCCATATTGTAGGTTCTTAACAAAATTAAATAAACTCTAATTTTAAAAAGTAATTATCCTTTATCCAGTTGTTAACCAGAATTTTCTTTTTCTTGTTATTTAGATTATATGTGTTAAACACAAACTCCCCCGGTACTATATTGATTAATCTTGTGCTGATAAATCAATTGCCTTCGAACTATTCTCAAGTTAGCCGGATAGGTCCAATACTATTTAAGGTTCCAGGACGAAGGGCATAAGGATTATCCTGAACAACAAAAGACCTTCATATTTATTATATTTTAAAAAGCCTGAATATATATAGTTGTCTCACAGTTTTTACTTCTAATTCCTTTAAAATTAGCTCCGTGCTGTAAATTCTTGGCTTCATTAAAAGCGTTTTTATAATTAGTTCTTGTGCTACAAAAATTTGATTCAGATGTGAATCTAATGCACCCCCCCATATGGTTATCCCATAGCTCAGAATTGACTCACAAACGCATAATAAACAATCTTTATATAATTCATATCAAGTATCCTTCTTAGTTGGTAAAATTTATAAGAGATGTATTTTAGTTTTTTACTAATAAAATCTATATGACTATCCCACCTAAAGCAATCATCAATCATCACACCAAGTATTTGACACTTTGTTCTCTTTTTATACGCACACAATTACAGTTATCTCCATTCCCATAATAGTTACAGTTTGAATGTATTCTAAGACTGTGATTCCCATCTGGTTTGGCAATACTATTTGCGGAGAATGTCAAGTACTTGGTTTTGCCTACATTTAAACTTAAGGTATTACATTCATCCATTTTTTAACGATAGCCATATCCTTCTCTGCTTCTTCAAAAGTGCGGTACCAACTATTCCCTGAGAATATCACAGCAGTGTCATCGGCGAATGACACAATCTTACCGTTACGTAATTTTAACTTCAGCAGATCATTTACATACAAAATGAAGAATGACGGCGATAACACCGTACCCTGAGGCAGACCAAAAGATGTCAATTTTTCAGTGTTACCTTGATATACCTGATATCTATCTGTGAATAGCTACTAATAAGACATAGTGGTAGTACTCTTATTTCATACCTGCCAAGTTTCGAAAATAAATTTTCGCGAGGGACCGTATCAAACGCCTTGGATAAATCCAACATACTGTGAGTGTTTCCTATTATCATTCAAGCTCTGACATTTCTCTTTATATTTGTAAAATATATTAATGCATCTTCGGTGCTTCTATCAGACTGAAAACCATATTGATTTTTGTCTATTATGTTATTTTTAAAAAATAATTTCATGAGCTGGTCCTTTATTATTTTTCTTAATATTTTTGTAATATAGAGAGCAGGCTTATAGGTCGATAATTTATTGGGTTGCAAGGATCACCCTGTTTTCGAATAGGCTTGATTATAGCTACTTTACGTGTGTTTGGGAATTTCCCTGTTTCAAAGCATTTGTTTATGATAACCGATAACGAATCCGCAATCAAATGAGCTTCTCTTTAAGAGTCGAGCTATTTATCTTATCATTTCCTGGGCAAGAGTTATTTTTCAATGTCTTATTATCTTAGTAACGTCAGTTGGAACAACTGGGTGGAAGTACAATGAGTCCAAACAGGTTTTCATCATCTAGTAACTCAAGCTCTCTATTATCACTGTTCATCGGTATTTGTTGAGCATGACTTTACCCACATTCACGAAATATTTGTTCAAAACTTCTGCACTGATATTAGGTTATCATTTTTTCCTTTCTATTATTAATTGCGTCGTTTATATATGCCAAAGCTTCCGTTTATTTCCCTTATTTTGATCTATTTTTATTTTGTAATAGTTTGCTTGGCTGAAGTAATGGTATTTTTAATATGTTCTATAGGGTTTATAGTTATTCTTTAGTTGAATATTAAAGGATTCCTTCATCATTTTTTAAGCATTTTATCCCTTATTTTGATAGATTTTATTAGACCAATAGTTATCCAGGGTTTCAATGGTTTATCCCTATGTGATACAGTTAAAGTACGTGTTGAGTCTTCAATATTCATCTGTAATTTAGCAATGAAATTCTCCATCATCAAGTCTACATTATTATTATCCACTACATCCCAAACTTCGCCTGCTAACTTTTCCCTTAATATTTCATAGTTTATAATTTTTTTTGTGTTAAGCTTACCTTTGGAAATATTATATTTTATTGACCTTCCATAACCAAGATGTAATGTCACAGAATAGTGATCCGTGATGTTTGTTTTAAGTATATTACCATTTATAGTTTCAATATTTTTGTTTATATTTCTGAAAAAGAAATGGTCTAGAAACGACTCTGAGTTATGTGAAACTCTTGTATTTTTATTTATGTATGATTCAAAACCCCTGCCATTTAAAATGTTTATATTCTTGAACAATAGGGGTGTTAAGTTTAGGTTTATATTAATGTCCCCGGCCAAACAAAAACTCATATCATAAGGTATCTTACTCAAATGATCATCTAGACTTTCAAAAATACAGCAGAGTCACCATTCGGTGACCTATATATTCCATCAATCTTAATTTATCATTATTTCCTAATTGAATTTGTATTACAATTACATTAGCTTCAGAAATTTCACATGATTCCTCCACAAAGTGGATATTATTTTTTATATACAACATAAAACCATCACACTTATTTAGATGGAAGTTCTATTTATACTGTTGTAACCTCTATATCAAAAACAAAGGTGTATTTCATCCATCCACGTTTCCGTCAGTATAATAACGTCATATTCTGTTTAAAGTTTTCCAAGCAGCACAAGAATTGATCAAAGTTCTTTCTCAGACTCCTATGGTCATTGGAACAATAATGACCTTTCCCCCCACACCCTGTAGAAATCCCTGTAGAATGTGGATTTTAGTGGCTTTATGGTTTTACGGAGCCCGCTTTAATTAGTTTGGTTGCAAACAATTCACATTTTCCTCTCTCCCCTTTTCCTTCTTCTTCCCTTTTTTTCTTCCTCTTCTCATTCTTCCCTAGTTTCTGTCCATTCTCCTTCTTCAATTCTCTCAATTTACATCTTCATTCTCTTCCTTTCTTTTTGCTTGTCTTTCTCATTTCTTGTCTTCTCCAATATTTCCGCTTTATTCGCTCCATCTTATCTCTTATCGACTCTTAACCTACCCTTCTTGTGATTTCTTCCATGTTCTCCTCCTCCTCCTCTCCTCACATCCTTCCACAACACCTCCTCATCACCCCCCCCCACAACTCCTCCCACTCATCCCACTCTGCCTCCTCCATCATCAGCTACCACTCCTCCTCCATCACTTCTACCTCCCTCCCTCCTCTCACCACCAGACAGAAATTCCAAGAGCTGGTTGATTGCTGAAAAAAATTGATGATGATAAAGATGATATCCCTCGACAGTTTCCTGTCGGGGAAAAAAACACAAAAATGGAACCATATCCAATTTAGCAGCGTTTAATTTCTGACAGGTTGATAAGCTAGGTGTGGCAAGACTACAGTGAGACTCATGACTTTCTATCAGTATTCCTAATGGATGACATCAGTGCTTCTCATGCAATCTTTTCTGACAGTATGAAGGGAATTTGGTGAAGGTGAACTATGGTACAAATAGCATTGTTTCCCCGGAAGAGTGGTCCACTCATCCACTCTACTTAAATAATTACTAACAATCCACTCATAATTATTGCTCTTGTCTCTTCGAAGACTATAATTCACGTAGAGCTGTTATCGAGTTTGAAAAATGACCGTTTATCGTTTCCCCTCAAAAAATACGAATTAAGAGTCAGGAATCCAGAATCCGGTTTCAGTGATTGTCACATCTTCAGAACAATATAAACTGAGATACGAGTTCAATTCCACAGTCATATAAAATATGATCATTGATATTAGACCAGCTTTTGTCAAAAATGTGTTACCCTATTCAGCTGGACCAAAACAGTAACTATAACCACAGTATAGCCATTGGAACTTTTTTCTCCGCCACAAATCGCTCGCCTTCACTTATTAAAGCAATAGCCGTCAGGCTCACTTCGCTCGCCATATCCGTCTAGCCAGGGGGCTCAGCCACTACCACCGTAAACAAAGCCATAGTGCATGACAGGTGGTTGATGGTAACGTCAGCACAGGTAGGACTCATACACCAATAAAAACACTAGCTGATATAGAACAGCTGAAATCAACAAATTTTTATTGGTCTAGGAGCCCTACCTGTGCTGACGTCACCAGAATGCACTATGGCTTTGTTTACGGAGGTAGTGGCTCAGCCCCTGGACCCCCGTAAAGAAACAGGCTCGCTTCGCTCACCATATCTGTCTAGGAAGGGGTCTCCGCCCCCTGGACCCCCGTAAAAAAATGAGATCAGCGGGCTCGCTTCGCTCGCCATATCAGGCGATATAATATTCCCAGGAATAGCTCTGATTGAAGTAGCAGTGCCCAATCAATTTTCCCGCCATAAATGCATTTCAATCTTCAACTTGGTGCCAACCTAACAAAGTCAACCCACCTGACAAAGTTATCAATTTAGTTACCAGTTAGCCTAACAACTGTTTCGAAGAGGTACTCTCTCTAAATTAAAGTTCTATGGTAACATATGCTATGGACATTTTTCAATTATAATAATTAAGAGATTGGAATAAGAAAAATATACATGCTGAAAGACGAACTTTGAACCCTTAAAAACCACCCTTAGAGTTAAAATATTGCCAAATGATTTCTTAGTGCGCCTCTAAAGGGCCAACTGAACAATTGAACATACCTACCAAATTTGAACGTTTTTGGTCCGGTAGATTTTTAGTTCTGCGAGTGAGTGAGTGCCATTTCTATAGCACTTATTTTAAGTCTATAATCACAGAAATATCTATATATATATATATATATATATATATTATATATATATATATATATATATATATAACTTCGATATGGCCTGAAAATCTCTTTCAATGATCAGGAAAAGAGACTAAAAGGAGAAGGAGGTGGAGGCGATGGATTGTGGTGATATTTTTGAAAAAAAAATATGAGTAGGAATATATTACATATCCCTATAGGATACAAGTAGAAGGTACTTCAGTAAAGAAAACTCCAGTTCCAGGAAAATGTTGACAATTATCTGTAGCAATCAAAAATTATATTTTTAATATGTGGAGTTTTCCAACTCGAAACTCAAAGAAAGTAAAAGTTCAAAGTCAGTGCAAAGTAATACACAGTAATCCAATCAAGAATGTTCACGCGAAGTAGACCTACAATGCAATACTGATTTTGATTAGCAACAGGTGGTAGACAATCAACAGGCATTGTCTTTCCAAGTTATTCACATCTTCGTTCATATGTGATGAAGACGTTCGAGAGAGGCCATTTAGGGCAGTTACTCCACTCAAAGTGATCAAAAGTATTTCCAAGAGCACTGTAGGCTGACCCATTCTCATCAGGCATCATTGAATGAATACCATTCATGAAATAATGAAGCATCAATATCATCTTCAATGTGATGCATTCGTTCAGTATCCTATGGATTCCCCCAAGAATATTGAAGCAGTTTTTCTGCTTTTTATAGCTTCACTCGTCTGCATTTTTATTTGAGCTTGCTTTCTTCCGTAAGAATGTCAAGAGAAACTTTCAGGCCCGATTCAATCACCAGTTCTATTTGAATTATGCAGTGCAGGGTTGAGTAAAAATATTTTTCTGTCAGAATTGTTAAAAATTTAGTTATTTCTTAATAAGATACTTGGCTGATATTATTCTATTAAATTATATTCTATTCTATATCTATATTCTATTCTATTACCAGATATTATCTATTTCAGTCTAATAGTTGTTTCAAATTTGAAACAGGAATGCTATGGAGTACTTAACAAGCATCCATATCCAACTCTTCCACGTTTGAATATGCTTGAAAAGTGGAAAAATGCATTGAATAACTTGAGAAAACCCCTCTAAAAACGCTGGGGAACGCTGTTATACCGCCCATCTTCAGTGTATGTTTGGCGTAATTCTGAAGTCCTATCAAGACAAAATTTCCAGATCCTAGCTGAACATATGTACCAAATTCGAACATTTTTTCTCGATTGGATCTTGAAAAATGTGAGAAAACGCAGGGGGAAACGATAGGGAATGCTTTGAAAACTCAGTAAAATATCATGAGGAAGAGGAGGAAGAGGAAGAGGAGGAGAAGGAGTAGGTTGAGGATGAGGAGGAGGAGGAAGATTGATTGATTGATTGATCATTTATTTCGTGTGCAAGGTCTGAAGGGACCCATTGCACAATAGAACAAAGAAAATACAAAGCATATTATACAATTAATAAAACAAGAAAAAAATACAAGCAAGATAAATATAAGTATTACATTAGATATAGTTCGACACCTGAATTGATTGTAAATTCTTGAAACTTTCACTAAGATTAACAATAAAAAATAAAACTGCAAAAACTGAAAGGAAAAAAATGAAGAATGGATATGTTACATGATAAAAAACTTATAGGAAAAAAACGAATTATAATGAAGAGGAAGAGGAGGATTGATGATTGATTGAGTACTTTATTCATGTAGATTACAATATATAGGCTTATACACTTATATACAATAGCTTACAATATAGCAAAATTATTGATGAATTTACATAATATAGACTAGGAAAATAACTATAGAACTGTATATGATATGAAAAAGCAATTTGTAATATAATAACTATAGATAATAATCATATTGTTATGCATCTACATAAATTGGCGGAGCTTTGGACATATCAATGTCCATTCTTTGGGAAGAATAATAAAAATATCCTCCCCACTAACTCTCTACCAAAAACTTCTTGAGACTTCTCCAACTTCCGAGGAAAACTTCTCCAAAAACTTCCGAGGAGAAGGAGTAGGATGAGGATGAGGAGGAGTAAGAGGAGGTAGTGGAGGAGAAGGAGGAGGAGAAGGAGAAGTAGGAGGATGAGGAGGAGGAGAGAAGAAGAAGAAGAAGAAGAAGAAGAAGAAGTAGAAGAAAAAAAGAAGATTGAGGTGCTTTAAACTAAGTGTCTGCAGACCGGTTGTACACCACAGTATGGCACCCTAATAGCTCGGCTATTATAATTAATTATGGGTTTGCAACAGAATTCGCCATCAAGAAGACGTCTCCAAAAAGGATGGGAAAAGATGAAGAAAACGATCTGACATAAAAAAAGAGCGAAGACAAGAGGAATGTCCAGGTTTTTATCAGGGTATAATTATCATTGTTATCGGTTTCAGGTCTTCAGGTGGGAGAGACTCGTTTATATTGTTTTAGTAAATATTTTCGAATCCTGTAAACCGAAGAATCGATTCTCCGTTCTACAGAGTATATCCA
Organism: Nilaparvata lugens; assembly: GCF_014356525.2. Classification (NCBI taxonomy): domain Eukaryota; kingdom Metazoa; phylum Arthropoda; class Insecta; order Hemiptera; family Delphacidae; genus Nilaparvata; species Nilaparvata lugens. Next base: position 26,961,565 of record NC_052512.1, read on the forward strand.
AACTTGATTGGGATGTCATCCCAGAATTTGATGTAATATTTGAACGAGCGTTGACAAGTTCTCACCTTTGACTTAATGAAGGCCAAAGTCGTTATCCTTTTGTTTGTATGTTCTTCAATAACTCTAGAAAGAATTGATCAATCAGCTTCAAATTTTGAATACGTATTTCTCGAACCTTCTAACAGGTCAGGTTCCTTGGACAACAAGATTGACTCACTCCTTCGTCCTTTTTCAGGATATAGACATAACATTGAAAGTGCATAAGAAAAACATTTGTTTCGATTCATAATTTAGTCAGCTGATGAATTCATTGCATGCAATTACAACTGTTTTCCCATTCATCCATTCATAACAGCATCAGCTGTGGCTATTTGGTAGCTATCACATAGACAGTCTGTCATGCGCTGACACATGATCTCAGCTGGTTATGAGTTAATGGTTTATCTGTTAATGAGAAAGTTTTTCCTGGGAAAAATGTGGACACCCATAGTAAATTGATTTGCATGGTATTGTTTGCATGATTGAACCAGCCACTGCTTCATTATTTATGTTTTTCCACAAAAACAGTTCGGTCCCAAGCCCGGATAAATAGGTGAGAGTTGAGGATATCAAAATAATTATGTCCTCATAAAGCAATATTACAGTTACAATATTACTTTACTATACTACTTATACTCGTATTACTACTACTAATACTACTAATTCTAAATGCTTTCATTCCACATTAGTGGCAGTGCTTGCACAGTTAATACATACGCACATTTTTGTGTACAATATATTTTTCTATTGGGTGAAACTATATCTGTATTAAGTAATCATTATTGTCAGAAATAATTTTTATTCAACCCCCAATCTCATTGTGTGGCATACCTGTTCAATGTCTACACGTCTACACACATTTTCCAATTATATTTGAGAGGATATAAATAAGTATTGTACTCCGTATAGTCATTTGTAATTGGGAAAAAAAACATCAGATTTAATTGAGAACAGTCAATTTATTCGATAAGTAATCGCATGTAATTGAGAATAGTTATTTGTAATAAGAAACAGTCGAATGTAAATGAGAATGTATCATATTGAGAATGAGAAAACTATTTACTTGCTTCATTTGTGTTCTACATTACCAACAGCAACAGCACTAATGTACATATTTTATTTGTAGAACAGCTGTTTTGACAACTTTTAAAAAATCCTTAAATTCCACAATTCAAACAAAGGAAAATGTACTCTGAAAACAATAACAATAGTATAATCGTAGCTTTAATAAAATTATTAAGCCGCCAATCGGCATAATGTTATTCCCCTAGATTATCCTCGTTTAAGAATGAGGCTTATAGATCAATGAGCAAGGAAAGTAGTGTGAGTGTACCACACCAGATTTTTAGTTATAATAACTTCCTAGTTATGCTCCCTCCCTTATCAGTTTCAGGAGTTTTTTCATCTCGAGTGTGATTGAAGGGCATTCGTGGATGCCTCCTATCATTAAATTTGCCCGATCACAGCTGAGTCTGTATAAGGGATGTAACATCGCATTTCGTAAGCGGGCTGGCATAGCTCAAATTGATAGCAGCGAGCAGCAATTTCGATAAGATAAGATACCAGTCAGCTATTACTCCGATTCATGCAGCTTTAATATAATAAAGATTTCATTTCAATACCTTATTATAAATGTAAATGTCTGTCAAGTTATATTTTAAATTATTATTATATCCTCTCTCTCGTTAAGGTGTTCTTCAAATTATCCTTCTACCTCCATGTTCATTCAGTCCTCTTACATTGAGAGTTCTCTCTTTTGCAATTGAGGGTGCTTACCCCCCACCACCATAACTTTGGGGAAGTATTGGCCTATGGCGTTATCTGCCAAAGTAACGGGACTCTCTCCGGGCAACTTAGAAGGAGCTTGGCCTGTTTGCGACACTCTTCTCTAGACTTCTCCCGGACTGGCTCGTAATCGGTTCAAGTGTGCAGTTGATTCATGTTGAATATTAGTGCGTGCAGAGTGAAAGACTGAATCAAAAAAAAAACGTACCTGTACCTGCTCTACCAGCTGACGCCTATCCAGGGAACGAACGCTTAAAAAAGACCGGTGAGCCCATTCCTTTATTGAAAAATTAGTTAAAAAGGACCCTTAGGTCGGAGTCAGTTCGCACAGGGATAATGAATGTTCTTCCGGATATGTACTCGAAAATTCGATGCTGGTGAACCGAAATTCAAAGCAAGATTCATCAGTAGAAGAAGTTGAATTGATTGAGGCAAACCCAGAGTATGCTCACATTCGTCGCCCTGATGGACAAGAGTCCACTGTGTCGCTCCGTCATCTTGCCCCTAAGATAACACGAAAATCTAGCCGGGTAGAATGATATGATAAACCATATGTTTTCGTTGTCATTGATTCATTCATAAATATCAAATGTTGTTGATCCGTTACTAGTAAAAGTCATGTTCAATTTTATTTGATTAAATTGAAATAAGTAAACTCTTCATTTGTAGAGCTTTAATCAAATAAAATGAACATGACTTTCTACTAGTAACGGATCAACAACATTTGATATTTATGAATGAATCAATGACAACGAAAACATATGGTTTATCATATCAGCTGGGAAGAATGATAGGTTGATGACATCAGAGAATATCAATAGAGGATGAAATTTACGAACGAGTAAAGCAAGGAATTAGCACAATAAAATCACCACATAATTGAATTTGAATCCACACCTACAAGCTCCCACCACGATCTCCTGACTGGTAATTATTTTGTATCCATGCCCACTCTTTCCTGATTCTCTCTGATTAAAGAGATTGATCTAAAATTGATTGATTGATCTGATTAAAGAGATCGACCTACAAAAGATTGATTGATCAACAATTGATAGGAAAGTGGTTTCAAATGCTGCCAGTAGATAATGGGATTTTAGCTGGCTGATGTCACATGCACCTCTAATCAATGGCATGCTGTAGGAAGAATGGCAACGTCGCTTGCTGTTTTCAGTTAGTCAGCCCGAGTTAAAACCAGTGAAAAGCCGTTGCCCGGTTTCACCCAAGGATGGTATATAGCTATTCTATCCTTAGAATCCTATCCTTAGAAAATATACTATCCTTGGAAAATATACTATCCTTAGAATAGTATAATAGAATTGCTATTCTATATACTATTCTTGGGTTTCTCCAACCGTGGTCAAAGTATTTGAACAGTAAAAAGTGAATTCGTATGGCTTTTGTTGGTGGGGAGTCCCTTGCGGGAAGGTCCCACCGCCTGAATAATAATCTAAGCCTTACGACTGTCATACTTCAGCCGGGACCGACAGTTTAACGTGCCCATCCGATAACACGGATCCGATGGTCAAATAAGAAATAATTCGCTCCACCAACACCAGTTACTATCAACCACGGTCAAACCAATGGTTAAGTTTGACTGCAGCCGAACGGGTGATCAAATTATTCGAACACAGTCAATGGACTGGTTCGATCAATAATTCTTTGCTTGTAATGAACTCATATGCAACACAAATCTTCAAACTCTAACCTCACTCAATCAGCTAACAGCTAACAGCTGATTGATTTTTATTTGTTCTAGTACTATAGTGTTTATTCGATTCATTAAATGTAGATGTGGTGATTTACAACTGGTCAGATTGCTTGACATCATGCCCAGTTTACTTTTCCCTATTGGTAGAACATTACTCCAACCTATGAGTTTGTCTGTAGATGGCAGCTTGTAGCAACTGAGAAGTGATATGAAGCTCACCTCTCACATTTCTTTCTCCTTCTTCCTTCTTCCTCCTCTCTTCTTGTTTCATTTCCCCTTACATTGATTGGTTCTTTCTTTTCTTTCCTTTCTCTGCCTTTTTTCTCCTGATTAGTTGAAGATTATTAGAGATATAGTTCCAAATTATGCCACTAGATGGGAGTAGTAACTAGGTGATGTGCAGCTCTCCAGAAAGAATTGGAATAATATGCTAGGGACAGTCAATTTGAGCATATTTTCAAAGATTACGGAGCTAGTCTAACCTATAAACCGAATTTCAAATTTCTTGGTTTTTCTCGTTGAGATTGAAGAAATGTTAAATCGTGGATTTATCATTCAGTCTACCCTCTTAGCTCATCTTCCCTAGTCCTTCGCTTAACATTAAGTCGGTTTTTGAAATGTTATGACTTTCATCCTCCGGAAATCTAGCGAAATGCAATGAAAAATATTGCTCGTGCTAACCCAATTCAATAAATAAATAAAACCCTTGGTATCCTTGGAAATCGTATAGCTATGGAGTGAGAGAAAGGAAAGATATGGAAAAGGCGAAAAGGAGAAAAGTGGTTTATCTGTTACACTGCACATGGTTTTAAATAAACATTTAGAAATTAAAAAAGTTAATTTCAAGTTGAATGCGAGAGGGGTGGAAAGGGAGGGGGTTGACAAAGCTTTGTGGTTGCAGTAGGCCTACTAGGGGTTGACTTGTAATTAAGATCTGTTACATCCCTTTGTCGTTATCCCTTTCTCTTTCTCCCTCCTTCCTTCACTACCACTCTCTGTTCTTTCTCTCTCTGTTCAGCTCTTTGAGACTTGGCTCGACATAAATTAAAATTCTCCCCCAGCCTTCTTTTCATCCCTCAGAAAATGTTTTTGGCGCTCTCTTCTGCAACTGGACAAGTATTTCTTCATCTTCTTCGCCATTTTTCTTCCTTGTCCTTCTCCTCTCTTTCTCGTTCACTTCCTTTTCTCTTACCTCTTATTCGTCTTTTTCTCATGAGGCGTTGGATTCTAAACCGTTCCTCATTCACTAAAATCGGGAATTGAGTTATTGATGTCAGCCCTGCATACGACCAAACTATATTTATGTTCCAGAATTTTTTTCATCCCATTCTAAAGTGAGGTTGAAAATCACTTGTTGTTCCAAACCAATCTACATCCACTCTCCTCTTCATTTCAAATGAGACCTTATTCTGCGAAGGGAATGAGTTCCAAACCGAACTTTATCCATGCTAAAATGAAGGCTCATCAGCAATTTTTGTTTCAAAGCGCACCTCATCCTTTGCTTTTGGTTTGACAACCTACCTTTCAAATCGGTTCCATTTATTCCTAGATAATAAATGACTGTAGTAGAGAGAATAAGGTTGGTATTTCTGGGATTAACAATGAATATTATTGTTGGCAGCAATGCATACATGAGTACTTAGGTACTGTGGTAGTGAACAGAGAATCATTGTATCTGAGCTGAGCTAAGCGTAAGCTGTCAATTTCTTCAGCTATTTTTGGAGGAATATTGTCTATTCAGTCAGGCAAACTGTTTAATGTTTATTCTATTGAAGAAAAGACGGAAAATGGATCCGATTGAAGATGATATAGCTGTCAGATTTAGTTTTCTGTGTTCCAGAAAGGTCTTCATCCAGCAATGGATGTTCCAGAACAAGCTTCATCACAGTTTATGTTCCAGAATGACCTTCATCCAAATCAGAATTGCATTTCTGCTCATAAATATTGAAAATTGATAGGATGGCCATTTGTTGAATCAAAGTTAATTTTGTTATTGGTCTTTCGAAATCAAAACACAAATGCTACTCCTTCTCAATACAATTCTACAAGTTTTTCTTGATTTGCCAAAAATGGGATTTCATGAATGACGATTGGTTTGGAGTCCAACGCCTTCCTTTCTTCTGCTCTGGTTCATCATTCTCTCGCATTTACCTTTGTATTCTTCTCCCGTCCCTTCATCCACAGCTCCTCTGTCCTTATTCCACGTCTTCTCTAATATTGTTCCACATTTATAATAATTATAACTTTCATTCTCCCTCTCCTTTCTCTTGCAATGCTCCTCTCACTCTCCTTCCAATCCCAAACTCTCTGTCCTGTATCATCTCAAATCTAAATTTCATGAGCCAGATGTGCTATTGGAAGCAGTGGAAATTCAGGAGAAATAGTTTCCAGAAGTGGTCATTTTCCGATCTTCCCAGTTATTCCATGTACTCTAAATAGTGAGAGTATTAATTGTGCACGATTAGAGGGACCCTGGTCCCTAGAGTTTCCTCGTCAATCTTCCTAAAGATGGCATTGGCGATCAATCAATTGAGTACGATCAGCTGTTTCTTTTCACAACTTATCGGTCTCTTGAATATGGGCTTTTTCGTTTGAGCATAAACTTCCGCAGTCGACGACGAAAACATAGCCCACGATATTGTAACGTCGCAGTGTAGGCCTAGAATCTAATACATGATTGTTGAAAAAAAATTAAAAAAATACCAGCTGATCTTTTTCACCAATCATGTATTAGATTGTAGGCCTACACTGCAACGAGGCAATATCGTAGGCCGTGGCCTTGTATTAGAGGTGGTTATAACGAAAAGCATTATAGTCTGAAGACATATATTATATCAAAGACCTTAAAGATCTCTTTAAGGTCTTTGTATTATATAGTCCAAATTCCAAGTGTGCTGAAAGAGCTGATCCAATTAAATTCCGTTATTTGTGTTTATAATCCAAGAATCAGAACATTTCGAATAATATCAACATATTGTTATTCGAAAGTATAAACTTAACCTCTTCTATAACATAATTCAAAATTATCTTTTAGGTTATTTAAACTAATTATTGAAATCAACCCGATCTGAGATCCTCACCCTGTCGTGGCACTGTTCGCTGAAACGAAAATTCAGCTTTATGTATTCATTCATTTGTTGCTGTTTACTTATTCAGGTACTAGTAGGTAACCCGTGCTTCACAAGGGTCTATTTTAAAACTTTGGAAACTGAAAACTTGACGTAATAAAAAATTTGAAATTTGAAATAGGCCTATAACCATCCTCTGTTAATAAATAATATTTATGCAAAATTTCAAATCAATCATTCCAGTAGTTCAGACGTGATGATGCGTCGAACATAATTTTCCTACATAATTTCACGTACGTGTATGAGCCAGCTCTTTACATTATTATAGTAAAGATTATAGATATATGGATGATTTATCAGTATCTTTGAATGAGAATAACTTTTGAACGGTCTGAGAAATCGGTGCGGTTTTCACCATTCATTTTCTCTTGAAATTCTGTATCATATGACCAACGTAAGTTTTCTGTCTTCTAACTTTGTCATATGACGACTACCTTCCAATTAAAAAAAAATGAAGTTGAATTCAAAATGGCGGAACAAAATTTTGATGCGAAAGAAAATCAGTTATTTTTATTCGAATAGGATCCCCAATCATACCTATCATCTAATGTCCCTTCTAAAAGAAATGTTCAGCTGCTTCTATACACCAACTGGAGAAATGTGAAAAATATACACCAACATGGAAAATTGAAAACTTGACATAATGAAATCTTGAAGAACTGGGAATAGGCATATAGCCATCCTCGGTTAATTGAGAATCTATATGCAAAATTTCAAATTAATCAGTTGAGTAGTTCAGACATAATGATGCGTCGAACATAATTCCCTATTCCTTACGTGTATAAGCCAGTTCTTTCTTTTATTATAGTATAGATCACCTGAAGAATACATAAAACTTGGAAATCTCACAGAATCATATTGATTTTTTCAATACATCAATAAATTTTAGTATCGATTAGATCCTCCTCAATTTGAATCAGGCAGCCTTTTGTTTTCCTAATTCCAAACAAAATACCAAAAATATTCGTTTTCCTGCGAATTTGTGTCTGATAGTACATTATAACTGAAGGATATGAATTATTACTCATTTTATTGTGATCTATTCATGTTTTTCATATGAAATTCAATGATGGGCCCACAGCATGAAGAGACAATGTACATTAAATTTTTACTGGTGGCAAACTTTTACATTAAAAATAATTAATTGATAAAATCCCAGTTCGATTGTAATGAAAACAAATTCATTCAAATAATAATTGATAATAATACGTTTCGAGGGGAAAAATTAAGAACAAAAGAATTTGGAAGAATCAGGATTCAAACAGAGGAACCATCGCTCCAAAAGCAAGCGTTTCACCGTTACACTACACGCCTCCGTTCAAAAATAATGGTCTTTTAACAGCATTATAAAACCTCCTCATAAAATACACACTTCTGGGCTACAACAATGACAATGTAGCCTATGACTTCATGTACTGTAGCATGAATGAAGTTTGAGCATTAATTTTGAAAAATCTAGAAGGAAAATTGAAATTTGGGCTTCCAGGTGCACGAGATTGAAATTTTAAGAATCTATATGCAGAATTTGGAGACCAAAATCATTCCCGTTTTTCCGGTATGCAATACCGGACAAGTTGACATGTTTTGATGCGAACAAACGAACTAACACAACCCTACTCTCTCTCATTATATGGATAATATTTTCTGATTGTATTTAAAGATAATCGTACGCTACATGGCCGTGAAACATCTGAAAACATGCTCAACCCGCAAATGGCCATTTGCCGGCCTCGTGGAGCGATATACTATAACAATCGTATTATATTTTATCTATGACAAATTGGAGAGTCTAGAAAGAAATTTGAAGAGAGAATATTGGCTGAATAATTCAGTGCGACTCAAGAGATGAATAACAATCGTATTATATTTTATCTATGACAAATTGGAGAGTCTAGAAAGAAATTTGAAGAGAGAATATTGGCTGAATAATTCAGTGCGACTCAAGAGATGAAAGAGGCCGAGAAACGAGGAGAAATTGAGAGAAAAAATGTTTGCAAGACAAGAGTGCACAACAATCGTTTGATCTTTGAAATAATTTCCTCGTCCAACATCTCTTTATATCGCATCACACTTACTCACACTCTCTCGCCCTATTTTCTTCCCTTTTACCCTCCTACTGTTTATCCTGCTCCTCCTATTTTTACTCCCCCTCCACACCCCCCAACCAGTTCCTTTTCCAACACGTCCTCCACCTCCTCTCACTCACCCTTCTCATCCAACGCCACCTCCTACTACTCCTTCTCCAACAATGAGACATTTCACTGCTAGGATAATCTCTCGTCGGGATTCTTTCACAAACTTTTACTCAAGTATTCTCTTTGAAAAAAGGAGAGGCATCTTAATTAATAATTTTGCTATTTGGCCTCAGGTAAATTATTTCCTAAGCAAACTTCGAACTGTGGTCCATGAACAATTTGAGATGACGTCGGCCGTGTGATCTTAGATCAGATTAGACTTACTCAGTTATGTAGATTGCCATTTGGACCCACAGGCTTATAATCACACTTAGGGCCGGGTTCCGAGCACGGGATTTGGCTGAGTTCAAACAGCTAGAATCAGAAAATGTTCTTCCCGAAACGGGGCGTAGTCGTAGTCATTGTCATAGTCGCGTTTGAATTAAATTTCAAAAAACTAGAAGGTTGAACACAAAATAGAATAAAGAGAAAATAGTGTGAAGTTTCAGCTGTATTGAATTATTTGGGAATAATTTACCAAATTTCGAAAAGGAAAAACGTTTTCAATTTATTATAGAAATGAGAAAATGAAAACTACTGAAAATAAAAAGCGACTACTATTATAAAAATCTGGTGTGGCGCACTCACACAACTTTCCTTGCCGTTATGGAAATTGATCACCTGACGCTTGTTCCCGAGCATCTCAAGTCTACTATTCAAAGATTTGAGCCAGCTGGTGACAGGGCAATAACGCTGGAAACACACGAGGACGGCTATCTCTTCATAGTGAACCATTTAATAGAATCAACAGTTGCCAACAGTTTGCAATTGGATAATCACATTTTCTCGAATTTCGAGCTTATTTCTAATTTTAGGTGAAAATGTTACTGAACATTAATTGTAGACATTCTCATGCTCAGTCTTTTCCAAAAAGTCTTTTTGTCTAAATTGTATCTGAAGCCTAATAATTGAGAATCAATTATTAAACTTTGCATAGATGGGGCAGAGCTACTGAAATTTTTACAGATTTTTGCCATTTTAGCCGCCACACACACACACACACACCACACACACACACACACACACACACACACACACACCACACACACACACACACACACACAACACACACACACACACACCACACACACACACACACAACACACACACACAACACACACAACACACACACACACACACACCACACACACAACACACACAACACACACACACACACACACACACACACACACACACACACACCACACACACACACACACACACCACACACCCACACACACACACACAACACACACACACACACACACACACACCACACACACAACACACACACACACACACACACACACACACACACACACACACACAACACACACACACCACACACACACACACACACACACACACACACACCACACACACCACACACACACACACACACCACACACCACACACACACACACAACACCACCACACACACACACACACCATACAGCACATACCCAAAAACCACTTTTTTGGACTCAGGGGACCTACAAACATAATTATAGAAATTTAGAAATTGAGGTACCTTAATTTTTTTCAGAAAGCAACACTCACCTTACCTATGGTAATAGGGCAAGGAAAGTAAAAATTTGTCATATTTCGAGATAAATCAATGAAACACTTCGAGAAGACTAGTGTGTACGTGTGTATAGCAGCCCATTTGACCGCTGGGTGCAATCGGTGTATGTGACTTTATTATTCCAGACATCTTAATTCCTAATCCTCCTCTACATTCGTCCGCTTCCGACTTACGGCTACCAAAGTACCCTCTGTCACGAAGTGCCTTATCATCGTGGGGTTAAATGGAAGAGGGGGCTTCTATTGCCTCAATTTCGCTCACATCACTTTTATTGTGAAGTGTAAATAAAAGTCATTTATCTATCTATCTATCAATCTACTTCATCTCCTCTCATCTCTACGCAGTCATCATTACTTTCTTTGTATTCTCATATATTTATTGATTCTTCGATTGGTTAGGTTAGGTTGGGTTATTAATGTAGTCAATGATCTCAAGAGTCGGAGAAGGAGTTGCTAGTCGAAGAAGAAGAAGAAGAAGAAGAAGAAGAAGAAGAAGAAGAAGAAGAAGAAGAAGAAGAAGAAGAAAAGAAGAAGAAGAAGAAGAAGAAGAAGAAGAAGAAGAAGAAGAAGAAGGAGATGATGATGATGATGATGACTATGATGATGATGATGATGATGAAGAAACAGAAGAAGAATTTTGTCGACACGATTCTCTAAAATTTTTCTGCCCCCTAGCTATCCGACATCTCAGCGAGTTGACCTTTTTGGCGCCAAATTATGAAAGCATGAATGAAAAATGGCGCGAAAGTAGTGATCGAACAAGTGAATGGTGAGCGGAGGTGGATGCATTGTTTCTGTTCTGCCCTGGAGACACAGCTCAGCTCACAGCTTCGATAGTCCTTCTAGGATTGTAACAGTAATATTACTATTGTATAAACTATTGCAATAGTAACGCCAGAGTTCATGATGCTGTAACAAGTGTATGGGATTTAACCTGTTTATTATAGAGAATCTATCACAATGACATTCACTAGGTTAGCACCAAGGTATAGAACTTATCTATCTATATATATATAAAAGCGAAATGGAACTCACTGACTGACTCACTCACTCGCAGAACTAAATATCTACCGGATCAAAAACGTTCAAATTTAGTAGGTATGTTCAGATGGCCCTTTAGAAGCGCACTAAGAACGGATTCGGAGAAATTTCCAAAGATAAGTCCAAAATCTGCGTTTCTCCAGAGTTTTTTAGCGTTTTCTCAGCTTTATCGAGAAATAATGAACAGAAAATGTTCAAATTTAATACAGAAGCTCAGCTAGGGTGTAATGATGTGTTAGAAGGAATTTGCAATAACGTCAAAGATATGCCCAAAATTAGCGTTTTTCCAGCGTTTTTTTTTGCGCCTTCTCAGCTTTATCGAGAACAAATGAGCAGAAAATGTTCAAATTTACTACAGAAGCTCAGCTGGGGTGTAATGATGTGTTAGAAGGAATTTGAAATAACGCCAAAGATACGATTAGCGTTTTCTCAGTTCTTTTATCAAGTAATAGACAAAAAATGTTCAAATTTGGTACAGAGGTTTAGCTAGGGTCTGAAAATTTTGTGATGAGGTGACTTTAATATTTCATCACAGATTCGCCCAAAGTCAGCATTTTTCCAACTTTTTTCTCAGCTTTTCTGCGTTTTCTCAACTTTTTCAATAAGTGATGGAAATATATAAAAAAATTGAGTACACAGTTATAGCTGAGGTGGAAGATTTTTTTTTCGCCAAAGATACGCCGATATAGTAACAGGTGTTTTTACCAACGTTTTTGGCGAGCGATGCGAGCTCGCTGATATCATTTTTGGACGATCCAGTCGGGGGTCCAGGGGGCGGAGCCCCCTGGCTAGACGGATATGGCTAGCGAAGCGAGCCTGACGGCTAGTACTATAATAAGGGAAAGAACTGACTTACACCAATACCTAATAATTACTTATGCACTTATACGGGATAGTAAAATTATGTTCGACGCATCATCACGTCTGAACTACTGGACTCCAACTAGAAATTTTGCATATCGATTCTTAATTAAACAAGGATGGTTATAGGCCTATTTTCAATTCTTCAAGATTTCATTACGATTCTACTCGATCAAGTTTTAAAATAGACCCTTGCCGAGCACGGGTAACGTGCTAGTAGATAATATTGTTTTCCTACAGTTACGTTGAAAAGTGGCCATTGCTGCACTGATTACAGAACGCAAAGAATCACTTTTCCGCTCTAGTGCGGGAAAAATTTTTCTGCACTCCAGATTTGCAACATGGCAACGCAAAATACTTAGTAGGTTATATGGAGCAACAGTGCAGCAAAATCAAAATGAAGTTGGTAACAGTGACTGCTGTGGCTGCTATAGTGAGCAGAGGTGCAACGAAGCACAACGCGCTAATTATTATTCATTATATATAAACAAGGACAACAAGGACTTTAGGATTTAGGATTAAGGTTTTATCAATAATAAAATTACACAGAAAAACATTTGATGCATTTCAGGCAATTTTACCCATAATTACCACTTTCATATTCAATGGTAACTGTAGGAAAAACTAATGTGAAATACGTGCGCAATGTTACTCTCTCTCTCTCATCCGCTCCTCTACTTTATCTCCTCTCATCACTACGCAGTCATCATTACTTTCTTTGTATTCTCATATTTTTTTATTGTTTCTTCGATTGGTTAGGTTAGGTTGGGTTATTACTCTGGTCAATGATATCAAGAGTCGGAGAAGAAGAACAAGAAGAAGAAGAAGAAGAAGAAGAAGAAGACGGAGAAGAAGAAGAAGAAGAAGAAGAAGAAGAGAAGAAGAAGAAGAAGAAGAAGAAGAAGAAGAAGAAGAAGAAGACGGAGAAGAAGAAGAAGAAGAAGAAGAGAAGAAGAAGAAGAGGAGAAGAAGAAGAAGAAGACGGAGAAGAAGAAGAAGAAGAAGAAGAAGAAGAAGAAAAAGTGAAGAAGAAGAAGAAGAAGAAGAAGAAGAAGAAGAAGAAGAGAAGAAGGAGAAGAAGAAGACGAAGAAGGAGAAGAAGAAGAAGAAGACGAGAAGAAGAAGAAGAAGAAGAAGAAGAAGAAGAGAAGAAGAAGAAGAAGAAGAAGAAGAGAAGAAGAAGAAGAAGAAGAAGAGGAGAAGACGAAGAAAAGAAGAAGAAGAAGACGGAGAAGAAGAAGAAGAAGAAGAAGAAGAAGAAGAAGAAAAAGAAGAAGAAGAAGAAGAAGAAGAAGAAGAAGGAGAAGGAGATGATGATGATGACTATGATGATGATGATGATGATGATGATGATGATGATGACTATGATGATGATGAAGAAACAGAAGAAGAATTTTGTCGACACGATTCTCTATAATTTTTCCGCCCCCTAGCTATCCGACATCTCAGCGAGTTGACCTTTTTGGCGCCAAATTATGAAAGCATGAATGAAAAATGGCGCGAAAGTAGTTAACGAACAAGTGAATGGTGAGCGGAGGTGGATGCATTGTTTCTGTTCTGCCCTGGAGACACAGCTCAGCTCACAGCTTCGATAGTCCTTCTAGGATTGTACCAGTAATATTACTATTGCAATAGTAACGCCAAAGTTCATGATGCTGTAACAAGTGTATGGGATTTAACCTGTTTATTATAGAGAATCTATCACAATGACATTCACTAGGTTAGCACCAAGGTATAGAACTTATCTATCTATATATATATATATATATATATATAGAAGCGAAATGGAACTCACTTACTGACTGACTCACTCACTCGCAGAACTAAAAATCTACCGGATCAAAAACGATCAAATTTAGTAGGTATGTTCAGATGGCCCTTTAGAAGCGCACTAAGAACGGATTTGGAAAAATTTCCAAAGATACGTCCAAAATCTGCGTTTCTCCAGAGTTTTTTTAGCGTTTTCTCAGCTTTATCGAGAAAAAATGAACAGAAAATGTTCAAATTTAATACAGAAGCTCAGCTAGGGTGTAATGATGTGTTAGAAGGAATTTGCAATAACGTCAAAGATATGCCCAAAATTAGCGTTTTTCCAGCGTTTTTTTGCGCCTTCTCAGCTTTATCGAGAACAAATGAGCAGAAAATGTTCAAATTTACTACAGAAGCTCAGCTGGGGTGTAATAATGTTGTGTTAGAAGGAATTTGAAATAACGCCAAAGATACGCCCAAAATTAGCGTTTTTTCAGTTCTTTTATCAAGTAATAGACAGAAAATGTTCAAATTTGGTACAGAGGTTTAGCTAGGGTCTAAAAATTATTTCATCACAGATTCGCCCAAAGTCAGCATTTTTCCAACTTTTTTCTCAGCTTTTCTGCGTTTTCTCAACTTTTTCAATAAGTGATGGAAATATATAAAAAAAATTGAGTACACAGTTATAGCTGAGGTGGAAGAATTTTTTTTCGCCAAAGATACGCCGATATAGTAACAGGTGTTTTTACCAACGTTTTTGGCGAGCGATGCGAGCTCGCTGATATCATTTTTGGACGATCCAGTCGGGGGTCCAGGGGGCGGAGCCCCCTTGCTAGACGGATATGGCTAGCGAAGCGAGCCTGACGGCTAGTACTATAATAAGGGAAAGAACTGACTTACACCAATACCTAATAATTACTTATGCACTTATACGGGATAGTAAAATTATGTTCGACGCATCATCACGTCTGAACTAATGGACTATAACTAGAAATTTTGCATATCGATTCTTAATTAAACAAGGATGGTTGTAGGCCTATTTTCAATTCTTCAAGATTTCATTACGATTCTACTCGATCAAGTTTTAAAATAGACCCTTGCCGAGCACGGGTAACGTGCTAGTAGATAATATTGTTTTCCTACAGTTACGTTGAAAAGTGGTCATTGTTGCACTGATTACAGAACGCAAAGAATCACTTTTCCGCTCTAGTGCGGGAAAAATTAAAATTTTTCTGCACTCCAGATTTGCAACATGGCAACGCAAAATACTTAGTAGGTTATATGGAGCAACAGTGCAGCAAAATCAAAATGAAGTTGGTAACAGTGACTGCTGTGGCTGCTATAGTGAGCAGAGGTGCAACGAAGCACAACGCGCTAATTATTACATTATTATATTATAACCAAGGACAACATTATTATTCAATTTGACAATAAATTAAGGGCTTTATCAATAATAAAATTACACAGAAAAACATTTGATGCATTTCAGGCAATTTTACCCATAATTACCCCTTTTCATATCATGGTAACTGTAGGAAAAACTTAATGTGAAATACGTGCGCAAAGTACCTCTGCTGCACTCAAGAAACCATTCCGCCCTCGCCTACGGCTCGGGCGTAAACGTTTCTTTCGGTGCAGCAAACTGTCACTTTGCGCACTAGTTGCACAAATAACTATATGCATCTACCTGAATTGTTAGAGCTTTGGACATATCAATGTCCATTCTTCAGAGAGAGTATTCAAAATATCCTTCCCACTAACTCTATACCGGAAGAAAGAGGCCGAGATTGATTTATTATTTGCCTTTATAAGAGCGGAGTTGGAGATTGATTTATTGCCTTTATTAAGGGCGGAGTTAGGACTCCAGCTCCTCTCTGTCTCACAACCCTACAAGAGGCGGTAGCTACAAGAAGGGCACATACAGCTAGCTATATGCCCTTATTGCGGAGAACGTTTTAAACGATCCGCCATTGCTTTCTCCATATATCCTGAAAGTTTCATAATGATATCTTGTGTCGTCATGTTGGTATGTGTGTTTTTGTAAATGAATGTCAGCTGATTTCTGTCAAATTTTTGGCTTTCAACTGCCAGTTTGCTAACTACCTTATAAGACTATTATTTAGTGAATACGTTTTGAAGAGAGAACTGCAACTACTGAAGAAATACCTCAAGAAAATGTGGAAGAAATGAGTGATGAAGACTATTGACACCAAAGATGGGACTGAAAAATTTGTAAGAAATTTTTTCATTTTTGAAATTTAAAATTAGTTTTTGACAATTGATCTAATTCAATAAAGTTTATATTCTAACTTAAATGATGATTTAATCATTCATTCAATTCACACTTTCTTTGACTGAATAGCCATTAGGTGTAAGAAGGGCACATAACATCTCTTTTTTTATATTATATTACTTAATCCCTTATAACTTAATTACATATTTCATACTCAAATTCTGTACAAAAGTGATTGATTTTATTGGTTTTAGGAGTTAATTACCTTATCTCAATGCCTTCTACATTTAAATTAGTTATTAAAACTTTAAACTCCGTTCCTGAAAAACTTAGATCTCAGCTATATGCCCTTCTTGTAGTAACGCCTCCTGAGTTGTGTCACAGAGAAAGAATTAGAGAGAGTGGGTGTGGAAAGCGAGAGGGAATAAAGATAGAGTACAGAGAATAATCGAAACAGAAGGCCACTAGTCATAAGATAAGCAAGAAGCTCAACTGAGGGACCGGACATTTTTAGACGTGTCCAAGATATTCTACGCTGAGACATTTTTAGACATGAATTGTGCACGTACCACTCCACATTTTATTGCTTTCTCGGTTCTGTTTTGTGTGTACCTTAGCACAGAAAGGCCATCTGGTCTACTTTCGGTCTATTTTCGTCCACGAATGTTAGTAGAACATGAGTAGTCGGAGTCAATCGATAGGTTATAACTAGTGAGCTTGATTTTTCTAAACAGAGGTGACGAGGCTTCCATCGGCCCGGGTTAATTGACTCGGGTGAAACCTAAATAGATTATGGCGCGAATGAAAAATTTGAAAAAGTTCATAGAAGGCGAACAAAACTAGATGTAGGGCGAGTTGTTGATGTAGGAGGAAAAGGGGATGGAAGAGGAGCAGCAGAAAAGAAACAAGAGAATGAATAAGGAGAAAAAGAAGAAGAAGGAGGAGAGTGTGATGAAGAAGAAGAAGAAGAAGAAGAAGAAGAAGAGGAAGAAAAAGAAAGAGAAGAAGAAGAAGAAGGAGAAGAAGAAGTAGAAGAATATGAGGAAGAAAATAAGGAGAAGAAGAATAGGAGGTAGAAGAAGAAGGAGGGGAATAGGAGGAAGAAGAAGGAGAAGAAGAAGAAGAAGAAGAAGAAGAAGATTGATTGATTGATTATATGCCTTTATTAGGGCGGAATTAGGACTCCTGGTCCTCTCTGCCACACAACCTTTACAAAAGAAGACAAATTTACATAAGAACAGAAAAAATAGATTACCATTATGTAATAAGATTACATAGATTAATATAAGTAAATAAAACTCTTAATCAAAATACAATAACATATAATGAAAGAGAATTTAAAACTTCATCCATTTATACAATTGGAAACAATATTTCAAATTCCACTAGATAAATCCTTTAGGAAAACCTATCAAAAATTAAGAAATGAAGATCTAATCAAGTTGCCATTCACTCACACATGCACACAAAACAACCATAAAAACAAAGACTTTACAAAGTTTAATAATCATCATAGAACAATATAAGATGAAATATTTCAATCTTATAGAAGAAAGAAGAAGAAGAAGAAGAAGAAGAAGAAGAAGAAGAAGAAGAAGAAGAAGAAGAAGAAGAAGAAGAAGAAGAAGAAGAAGAAGATGGTGGCAACCTTAGTCGCATTTTTGGGATTCAATTCGTATTCATAGTATCTTGCAACTCATTACTCAGCTTCAGGCCAGGCTAGTTACTAGTACAGAGAGAATACTTCTTCTCCTTCTTCTCCCTCTTCTACATCGTCATATCCTTCTGCTTCAAGTCCTCTCTCTCTCTTATTCTTCTCTAGGTCAGGCTTGCACAGTCTCAGTATGCAGTACTGATTCACATCATGATCATTATGCAATAGGCAATGGCAAAGGTTAACAGTTCTCAATACAAGACAACTTGTTAACTACATCTATAGAGTTGTATATCTAGAGTGAATAAGTTGTGAAAAAAGCAACATGTCCACTTTCTAACCCCACAGGTGATTCGTGTATTCCACCTGATTCGAACCTTCATTGTTTCCAACTTATTCATTTATAATTCTTGTTTCTTTAGCAAAGTTCTCACTTTTGTTTCACCAGAGCCCAAAGTCGTTTTCTGTCTGTATGTTCGACAAGAACTTCAGAGAGGAGTGATCAATCAGCTTCAAATTTTGAACACGAATTCTTCAAACCTTTTATTACCGATCAAGTTCGTTGGACAACAGGGGCCTATTTCACAAAGGTACAAGTATTGTTACCAACCATGGTTACGAACAAGTACTTGTAGTTACAAGTTTACAAGTACTCACGTTTCACAAAAATTTATGATCTACAAGTTTACAAGTTTACAATTTTACAAGTCTACAAGTACTTCAATAGTGAACATACATTATAAAAATAGTAATAGCAACATTTTCATGATGATTTCCTTTTTTCATCCTTTATAAAGGTTACTTGTACTTTTCAATAATTGCTTTGAAAATATTTTAAAGCAATATAATGTTTTTTGTACATTCTACTTCATTTATTGCCTACACAGTATATGTACTCTGTATATGTATAGTAAATGTACTATATATACTGTGTATATTATACTATAGTACACAAAACCTATGAGGTTACACATTAATAACTATTTTGGAGATTTATTAAATCAAATTTTCTGATGCATTTATTCCCAAAATAATTAATTATAGAGGAATATGGGGCATTTTTGATTTTAGAAATATTTATTGAATATTTAAAATCATTTTTAAAATCACTTGTAAATCCTTTACATAGCTTTCCACTTCTATAGAAATTTCATAGTTACAAACAAGTAATATCGACAAAAATTGTTGGCTACAATGAAAATCTTTGTGAAACACTTGTTCGTAACAAGCAAATCACTTGTAAACTTGTAGAAATTCATTGTAACTACAAGTTTACAATTCTGCTTTTGTGAAACGCTAGTAATCAGCTGTTCTCCAAAACCATGGTTGGCAACAAGACTTGTAACCTACTTGTACCTTTGTGAAACGGGCCCCAGAATTAACTGTCTCCTTCATCCTTTTTCAGGTAATAAAAATTACATTGAAAATGCATAAGAGAAAATTTGTTTTGATTTATCATTTAGTCAGCTGCATACAATTACAACATTTTTTCCATTCAGTTTTTACAACAAATGATTTCAGCTGGTTAATATGCAACATAAACAACTCTCACATCAACAAACTGATACAGGCTGATGTATCTATGTGCGGCTTTCGTCAATCATTTTCTCTTGGAACTCTGTATTGAATTCACTTATCACTTGATCACTTTCTCATTCAACCCTACAGAGACACACTTACTTTATGCTAACACAGTAGACACACTGAGGTGTTGAACACCCCAATTCAATGTTGCATTTTTCTTTGAAAAATATGAAAAACACAAATACTTAGACCATACTTCATCTTTCTTAATCATTTTTGTTCAATGTGCATACAGAAACAAAAAGTAAAGCACTGCTTATCAATATTTATACTTATTTTAGAAGTACGTATGTTCCGCCCAAGTATTGAAGCTCCCTATCCGGTTTGAACGAATGGCTTGATCATTGCCAATGACAACTTCATCAAAAACTCACGTCTCTTAATTTTTATTGTTTTGAATCTCAAGTTGTAGAGAATCATAGCATTTATACCAATCTGATACATCATTCCATACCACATTCGTTGTAACAATACAAGTAAATCTTTGTAATAAAAGTCCTACGTCAAAGACACTCTGGGGTGTTAGGCACCCCAAACGAAGAACAAGATGAGCTGGTGACCTTGTAGAATGCTATTACTGACTGGAAGTGGTGAAGAGTAGTTGACAATACTACAAACCTAATTTAGACTGGGCATAAATTCCCATCTGTTTGATATTGTCAACTGCAGAACAGAAAAAGAAATCCCTGGGGTGTGAAACACTCCAGTGTGTCTCTTTAGGGTTAAAGAAATGATCTCATATTGACCTCAGGGTCAAAGATTCTGGAGCGACAGAGTAGTTTTCCATTTCAAATTGGACTGTCGATGGAACCTACTGTCAAATTATTCTTGTAGATAAAATATTTAGCAGTTTCCATGATTTGGATTCTTCAAGGGGTTGGAGCTCATCCATTATGGCTTCTTCAATGACTTCTTCCTGCTCTGCTGAGAGCTTAGCCTCAGGATAGCCTATCAAGACACTGACCATTTTGGTGGCAGAAGTGACCCTGTAAGAGGCTCCTTCACTGGAAGTCCCTAGATTCAGGGTTTTGTCCTCGTGACCTACGTGAGTTCTACTCCTGACCTTTTCTGTAGGCCCTTTCGCCGAGAAAGGGGTCGCCAAATTGCCTCAAGTGCCTCTAGGGCGCTTGACCACCCTCGACCCAGTCTCATGACCCTCGTTTCTGCCTGGAGTTTCACCGAAATAAAGTAGAATTCATGTGACAGATTCAAGGCGGCGGACAACAGCTTTAAAGCGACAGAATTTTTTTTTTATTGGAATTCTCATGGAACTCACTACTGTAATATCAAACTTGTGAAAGTTATATTAGGATTTTTCCATAATAATTCTCACCAACTCTGTATGATCACAAGTTGTGGATCTCAGACATTAATACACTAGTTCAGGAAGAGTATGTACTGTTACCTGATAGCAATAAAGATTATACTTATCAACAGCTGAGACTGAGATAAGAGCACCGTTCTATACGGAATATTTGGGAGAACTATTTAATGGGAATTATAATTCATTGCAAATAATTTGTAAATTGTTTATTGTCAACCATCAAATTTAGAGGTTACAATTTTGTTTACGTTGGTGAACAGCTGTTTTGAATGCAGTCAAGAAATTAGTTTAAATGAATTATTTGTACTACTGACCTTACGTTTCAAAACGATGATATAATAATTACTTTTAAGACCAATAATTATTGTAAAAAGGATAAGAGTTTTAAAATAAAAGAAATATATTTATTATTGTTGGAATAATTTATTAATGGAACTGAACAACATGTTAAATATTATAAAAGCGAGCAAGATCATGATGCAAGCATTATCACTGATAGGAATAATAATATTCATTTTTTGTTATTTGTGATTGTAATAAGAATCATATTACATCTTTCACTAAATCTTATTTATCCTTGTATGTCTCATTCTATAATCTTATAATTATATGATAATAATTATAGAATCAACCACATGTACTGATGTAAAAATCTCTGTGACCCGTTCAGGCCAATCATAGGTCAAGAAAATAACACCAGAAAGGGATGATATTCAAACGTGATATTCTATTTTTATCAGCGACTGGAAAAGTCTTATCACATGTGGTAACATATTGTATGGTGTATAATGAGGAATATGAAGAAAATTTATTTACTAATAAAAGGCAGATAATTTAAGCTTATTTATTGTAAAACAAGAATTGTTCTCTTACTCATCTCTGACGTAATGAACACGTCATACTAGTTCTACCAATAGCAAAATTTCTATGCAAATTAAGTAAGACGAAACTGCTCAGCCAAACGTTTCAAGAAGAGACACTACTCCCCTTTTAATGCCTTAACCGTAAAGACCTTGTTCTAAAAAGTTACCATTCTCTAGTGAGATTCTTGTTCGTTCAATTTATTTATTTCAATTGTTAGCCTATACTCGAGGCGATATTATTTGTTATATTTGTAAATTATTCTATCAATTCATTGCTTCCATAAAACTGAATTTCATCATTCATTTTTTGATTGGTGAAGGAAATAATTAATCTCTGAAATTCCCAAGTATTGAAACCTTATAAAAATAGGCACGGCTTCTCCAGACATCTTTTTACTTTCCTTGACCTATTACCATAGGTAAGGAAAGTATTGCTTTCCGAAAAAAATAAGGTACCCCAATTTCTAAATTCTATACGTTTCAAGGTACCCTGTGTGTGTGTGTGTGTGTGTGTGTGTGTGTGTGTGTGTGTGTGTGTGTGTGTGTGTGTGTGTGTGTGTGTGTGTGTGTGTGTGTGTGTGTGTGTGTGTGTGTGTGTGTGTATGAGTGTATGAGTGTATGTGCGTCTGTGTACACGATATCTCATCTCCCAATTAAAGGAATGACTTGGAATTAGGAACTTAAGGTCCTTACAATATCAGGATCCGGCACGAACAATTTCAATCAAATGCGATTCAAGATGGCGGCTGAAATGGCGAGAATGTTGTCGAAAACAGGGTTTTTCGTGATTTTCTCAAAAACGGCTTCTACAATTTTCATCAAATTCATACCTAAGATAGTCATCGATAAGCTCTATTAACTGCCACAAGTCTAATATCTGTAAAATTCTCAGGAGCTCCGCCCCATCCATGCAAAGTTTAATTTTAGATTCTCAATTATCAGGCTTCAGATACAATTAGAACAGAAAATTTTAAGTGGAGAAGATTGAGCATGAGAATCTCTACAATTAATGTTCAGTAACATTTCCACCTAAAATTAGAAATAAGCTCGAAATTCGAGCAAATGTGATTATCCAATTGCAAACTGTAGGCAACTGTTGATTCTATTTAATGATTCACTATGAAGAGATAGCAGACCTCGTGTGTCTCCAGCGTTATTGCCCTGTCACCAGCTGGCTCAAATCGTCGAATAGTAGACTTGAGATGCGCGGGAACACTAGCGTCAGGTGATCAATTTTCATAACGTCAAGGAAAGTTGTGTGAGTGCACCACACCAGATTTTTAATGCATGCAATGAATAATCCACTTATCAGCTGATTGATTATGAATAACTCTATAGTCTGATTAATCCCATCTTCAGAGTAGATGATAATTATAATAATAGTGATATCGGAGTTGGAGGAAATCCCTTTTCCTTACCGAACAATTGTTTTCACTCACCGACTGGAGTACTTTGAAGGGACAAGCGTCCATTTTCAACAGTTTCAATGGATCATGAAATCATCATCTCAACTTCTGTTGGACAACGAATGATCCTTTACTGTATGATCACAAGTTGTGGATCTCAGACATTAATACACTTGTTCATGAGCGAGTTCTCCAACCCAGGGGTCTCTAGTTATTTTTAATCACCTACTGAATTTGCTTTATCAAATGTGAGTATATTGATACTGATGGGCACGCAAAATAGTATCATGACTGCAAAACAGAGTATTGAAACCTTATAAAAATAGGCACGGCTTCTCCAGACATCTTTTTACTTCCTTGAACTATTACCATAGGTAAGGAAAGTATTGCTTCCGAAAAAATTAAGGTACCCCAATTCTAAATTTCTATACGTTTCAAGGTCCCCTGTGTGTGTGTGTGTGTGTGTGTGTGTGTGGTGTGTGTGTGTGTGTGTGTGTGTGTGTGTGTGTGTGGTGTGTGTGTGTGTGTTGTGTGGTGTGTGTGTGTGTGTGTGTGTGTGTGTGTGTGTGGTGTGTGTGTGTGGTGTGTGTGTGTGTGTGTGTGTGTTGGTGTGTGTGTGTGTGTTGTGTGGTGTGTGTGTGTGTGTGTGGGTGTGGTGTGTGTGTGTGTGTGTGTGTGTGGTGTGTGTGTGTGTGTGTGTTTGTGGTGTGGGTGTGTGTGTGTGTGGTGTGTGTGTGTGTGTGTGTGGTGTGTGTGTATGAGTGGTATGTGCGTCTGTGTACACGATATCTCATTCCCAATTGAAGGAATGATTTGGAATTAGGAACTTGAGGTCCTTACAATATCAGCGACCCCAAATTCTTCTAGTCCCTTTCCATTATCATATAGAGTATAGTAAACGTACTAAGATAATAAATACTCCTGCCTCACAAAGGGACAGGCAAAGGTTTCAAGAAGTTTTTGAACACCTGAGAAGTTTAAACATAAACATTTTTAATTTTTAAAAGTTCTAGTTTTCCAAAAAAAATATTGAACTATGAAAAGATGAATCCAAATATGAAATCATACATCATCTCCACTCATCAAACAATAAAATAGAAGGAATAGGAATGTTGTACAGTAAACTTCACTGAATTTCAATTGTCATTCAACAATCCAAATTATCAGGTTCAAATCGTTGAATATCACTTTAAATTCCCAGCAATTATTGACTATTTCTTTTTAACAATCAGAAAAATCTATCATGAATATACAGTATGAAAATTTTGCTGATCTGAATCGATCTATGGTAATAATAGGAATTGAAAGAATAGAAAATGTCATGCCATTCCAAGTGATGTCTGTGTATTAGAACAGTTACATGCTGAAAAAGTCATGAATAGTTCAGACCAGCCTGGCGACTTTGATCCTTTTGAAACCGGAATCTTGTTTTATTTTTATTAAAGAATGATACGGAATGAAAACCATGTATCATAGTACAAAGCAGTTCGATACTTTGTATCAAGAGTAAGATTAACATAATCATGGCTTGTCGATTTTAGTCGCTGAGCTAAATCCTCAGCCATAATGCGAAAAGCATAACCATTGTACCAAGTATTCTAAATTATCGTACTGTATTTCGTGAAGCCATGCTTTGTTAAAGCCAGTTACTCAGAAAGCGTTTTTTTGTTGTTCGATGTTTTGTCGTCCTTATGAATTCTGTTGAAGCAAACATAATGTTATTTAAGTAGTTGTGCTGAGCCTGGTAGAACTCATAGGAACGGTAAAAAATCAATTTTACGAAAATTGATGTACATGTAACTGGATTTAGAAGATCAATACGATAATGTGCTCTATCACAATTTAATCACAGAAATGTTTAAGTGAAAACGTTGGGCGCAAACCTTCTGCCATGAGGAGACAAATAAATTTATGAAAAGCTTGATAGCTTGAATCTGATGTTTGTTACACGTTTTTGGTCTAAGACATAATATGTCTTAGACTAATTTTTAATGTTTCTTCAATCGGCAGGAAAACTTTGGTTTTTCAAAGTTATCTTACTACCTTATTTTGGGGTATTTTCAGAAATCGAAATAAATATCCTACCAAATTCCCTACACGAATACAGTGTAAGTTGTATTATAATAGTTACAGTACTTGCGTACTGTGTAGTACAGTACCTGTTCGTTTTTACCGTATAATTATATGATAATAGAAAGCTTTATTAAAAACAGCCATAACTTCCTTGTTTTCGGATATTTTCGAAAACGGGACTTACGCTTTAAAGAATTTGGTGTCGCTGAATCCAAATCCGGAAACAGAATCTTTCTATCTTCATTTTCAAGAAAGATAGTTTTTGAGAAAAAGTGGTGACCGGAGAGACGTAGAATCTCCATGTGAAAGCGACGATTTGTCAGCTAGTATCTCGATCGAAGTCGGTTTCTGCTTGCCTCGAGGGGAAAAGACGTGACGTGAAAGGAGGTTCCTGGCTAGGAGTCACCATGTGAAAGACACGATTTGACTCAATGTACTTCGTGTTCCTTCGTGTCTTTTACATGGTGACTCCTAGCCAGGAACCACCATGGAACTGGCTTAATAGAATTCGCATTATCAGTTCGCATAATTGGCAGAATGATTGTTGATCGGTTGTTATGTCTCTAAACTTGTTTCTGTTTACACAGCACCACAATTACCAGTCTAGACGGCGCAATATTTGCAATAGTGCTGATGACATTTCCTTGAAATGCATTCTGAACTTTGAAAAGACTTCAGAAATCAGAAATAAAAAAAAACTAAGGCCAGTTTCACACGGCAGAGACCTCGCTCCTGGAATATCATATTACAGAAGATCATATTTCATATTTTGCAGCTCTCCTGTACTTTCACATGGGGATCTTACGAATAAGCCGACAGATCTAACAACTATGCCGACGTTTGCTCAAACCTATGACTCATCACTTTTCCTCAAAGTCTAACTTCCTTAAAAATATAGATAGAAGATTTCTGATTTCGGATTTGGATTCAGCGACCCCAAATTCTTTAAAGCGTAAGTCCCCATTTTCAAAAATACCCGAAAACAAGGGAGTTATAGCTGTTTTTAATATAGCTTTCCATTATCATATGATCATATAGTACATACTAAGATAATAATACTCCTGCCTCACAAAGGGACAGGCAAAGGTTTTAAGAAGTTTTTGAACACCTGAGAAGTTTATACATAAACATTTTTAATTTTTAAAAGTTCTAGTTTTCCAAAAAAATATTGAACTATGAAAAGATGAATCCAAATATGAAATCATAAATCATCTCCACTCATCACCCAATAAAATAGGAGGAAAAGGAATGTTGTACAGTAAAATTCACTGAACTTCAATTGTCATTAAACAATCCAATTTATCAGGTTCAAATCGTTGAATATCACTTTAAATTCTCAGCAATTATTGACTATTTCTTTTTACAATCAGAAAAATCTATTATGAACATACAGTATAAACATTGTGCTGATCTGAATCGATTTATGGTAATAATAGGAATTGAAAGAATAGAAAATGTCATGGCATTCCAAGTAGTGATGTCTGTGTATTAGAACTGCTGAGTTGATAATGCATACTACTGAAAAAAAGTCATGAATAGCTCAGACCAGCCTGGCGACTTTGATGCTTTTGAAACCGGAATCTTGTTTTATTTTTATTAAAGAATGATACGGAATGAAAACCATGTATCATAGTACAAAGCTTTGTATCATGAGTAAGATTGACAATCATGGCTTATCGATTTTAGTTGCTGACCTAAATCCTCATTCCTCAGTCGTAGAACTATGGACCAAGCGCGAGCATTTGCCTTTTATGTCATATACCGTCGACACAAACTTATGAAATTTATGAAAAGCTTGATAGCTTGAATAGTGATCTGATATTTGTTACACGTTTTTATTCTAAGACATAATATGTCTTGTAGACTAATTTTTAATGTTTCTTCAATCGGCAGGAAAACTTTGGTTTTTCAAAGTTATCTTACTCCCTTATTTTGGGGTATTTCCAGAAATCAAGATAAATAACCTACCAAATTCCTACACGAATACAGTGTAAGTTGTATTATAATAGCTAGAGTACTTACGTACTGTATAGTACAGTACCTGTTCGTTTTTACCGTATAATTATATGATAATAGAAAGCTTTATTAAAAACAGCCATAACTTCCTTGTTTTCGGATATTTTCGAAAACGGGACTTACGCTTTTAAGAATTTGGGGTCGCTGAATCCAAATCCGAAATCAGAAATCTTCTATCTATATTTTTAAGGAAGTTAGACTTTGAGAAAAAAGTGATGAGTCATACTTTGTGGAAACGGCGGCGTAGTTGTTAGATCTTGCCTCTGCTTGCCTCGAGGGGAAAAGACGTGACAAAACGAGGTTCCTGGATAGGAGTCACCATGTGAAAGACACGATTTGACTCAATGTACTTCGACAAAAAAACGAGAACACTGTTCAGTGTTCAAGTTGCACGTCTCCTATCGTGTGAAAGAGGCCTAATGATTCACTCTCTGTCTAATTATTTCTCTCCTCTTCTCTTTCTCTATCTTAATAGAATATCTAGTTGAAGTAAATATTATAGTCGGCTCTACGAAATTTCATTTAGTAGTGAAGTGGTTCAACTTCCGCATTGTTTTGTCAGTATGGCGTTATGGTCTTACAAAAAGTATCTTATTATCAATATTATAAATTCACTTTACAGTATTTGACGTAATTAAAGTGTGAGCTCTATCCCGTCCCGATGTAGAATAGAAATGCTTTTGTTCTACATAAAAGAGACTCTGATGAGTTATCTTGCTTTCCTCAGTCATCACTATCATCTAGGATTCAGCAAATTCAAGGTAGGACATGAAATAAAACAGTTACTCCTAATCTTGAAACATTTATAGAAATAGAATGTCAATTTTAATATTATTCCCAAGTATTTTTCCCATTTTAATAATAGCCTCTCCCTCTTTAAATTTCAAATATTGTAATATTTTTTGGTTAAATCATTTAGAATTTGAATTTATCTATGAGAATTTTTAAACTTCGTAAAAAGAACGTGCATGATAGCCCAGCATCATAGCACAAATTCAATTAAGTCTGTCAACATTGAATTATTCGAAACCTGTTCATCAAATCTCAAAACTGCATTGTTTATCGATTATTATTATTGCTTATTATATTTCAAATTTAATACTCTATTTCCTGAGTTCGATTATTTCTGTAGCCCTTCAGATTTTGTGTTTGTCACGTTTGTACTCTTGTTGTGCACCGATCAAAGAGGATCATTGAAATAATTGATCAAAATCTGGATGAAGGAACAGATCTGATCCAAGTGGAAATATTGAGTGGGGTCAGATCGAGATCATATGTTCTCTGTCCTTACCTGCTAATACTTTATCTTTTATGTGTGCCCTACTTCAACTTAGGAATAAATTTCCTACTACAGAGCAGAAGCAGCTGCAGTGTAAAAAATCACACAATAGAGCCTGAAACTCGAAAAGATTCTGTCCTCGAAATATCTTCTGATCGGCATTTATTGGTTTATCGAACCCTATCCTAGACCTTAAAATTTATTAGAGGCACAATCCCGCAAATTATATGCATCGAGGTTTTTGCTCGACCTGTTTGATTTTGTATACTGTCTTCAACACAGGTAATAATTTAAAATCACTGAATCTAGTGTCTAGCAATTGCTACACTACAACTTACACTTGCAGAAAATATTATTCTCACACAATCAATCATTAAACAAATCAAGGATGTGCAAGAGTTTACGCCTTCTGCGATTTGGACGATTGTATTAAATCTTATACTGACTCTCTCAACCTGGTGTTCTATAGTGTTCATTCACAAACTTATAAGTTTGAGGTTACAACACCGAGGACTCAGATTTTTTATATGTGTGACGTCTCCATCTGGGGCATTGCTCGAATAAAAAATCAGGACCCCCCCAAGGAGCGTTACAGTATGTAACGCATCTACAGTCAAACTCGTTGATAGAATTCTATGAGATTTTTCAGGTATATTCCTTTCTTTTACTGAGCGTCGATGTGTACACAAGGTTTTTTGAAATTTTGCATTTTAAGGATAATATGAAAGGAAAAGGAATTTCCTTCATACCTCGATATCCCTATATATAATATCATCTACTCTGAAGATAGGATCAATCAAATTATAGAACTAGTAGTTCTGTGTACAGTAGACCTCACGCAGTTTACTCATCTACAAGTATCTGATGGCACCTGTTCTAGCTCCCGGTACCAGTCTTTCTATAAAATATCTGTCATATTGTTTACTGTTCATTATAAATTCCTTGAATTTCAGAATTGGTGAAGATGATGAACGTTTTCTTAAATCTCGTTAGAGGCAAACGCACTCAACCTTGAGAAAAATATTAGTAAATATCAAAGGAAGTGCACAGGGCGTTCCATGTGGGCGTTTTGGATAATATAATTATGTATATTGGAAACCTAAGTGTCTCGAAATTAAAATGATTCGAAAAGTTCAAATTATTCAAACTCGCTTCGCTCGCCATATCCGTCTAGCCAGGGGGCTCCGCCCCCTGGACCCACGACTGGATCGTCCAAGAATGAGATCAGCAGGCTCGCTTCGCTTGCCTGCATTTTTCATTTGGGCATTTTTATTATATGTTAGGACGATCCAGTCGGGGGTCCAGACTAAACGTCTGGCTAAACGGATATGGCGAGCGAAGCAAGCCTGACGGCTAGTAATATAATATTCCCAGGAATAGATCTGATTGAAGTAGCAGTGCCCAATCAATTTTTCCGTGATAAATGCATTTCAATCTTAAACTTGGTGCCAGCCTAACAAAGTCAACTCAACTTAATGCCAACCTGACAAAATTATTAATAATTTAGTTACCAGTTAACTGTTTCGAAGATTATAGTTCTATATCAACATATGGTATTGACATTTTTCAATTATATTTAAGAGAATAAGAAGAATATACATGCTAAAAGACGAACTTTAAACCCTTAAAAACCACCCCTCAGAGTTGAAATATTGCCAAAAGATTTCTTAGTGCGCCTCTAAAGGGCCAACTGAAGATACCTACCAAGTTTGAACGTTTTTGGTCCGGTAAATTTTTAGTTCTGCGAGTGAGTGAGTGCCATTTATATATATATATATATATTTCTGTGATTATAAACATCGATATGGCCTAAAAATCTCTTTCAATGAGCAGGAAAAAGAGACTAAAAGGAGAAGAAGGAGGTGGAGGCGATGGATTGTGGTTGATATTTTTGAAAAAAAATATGAGTAGGAATATATTACATATCCCTATAGGATACACAAGTAGAAGGTTACTTCAGTAAAGAAAATTCCAGTTCCAGGAGAAAATGTTGGCAATTATCTGTATCAATCAAAAATTATATTTTGAATATATGGAGTTTTCCATCTCGAAACTCAAAGATAGTAAAAGTTCAAAGTCAGTGCAAAGTAATACACAGTAAATCCAATCAAGAATGTTCACGCGAAGTAGACCTACAATGCAATACTGATTTTTGATTAGCAACAGGTGGTAGACAATCAACAGGCATTGTCTTTCCAAAGTTATTCACATCTTCGTTCATATGTGATGAAGACGTTCGAGAGAGGCCATTTAGGGCAGTTACTCCACTCAAAGTGATCAAAAGTATTTCCAAGAGCACTGTAGGCTGACCCAATCTCATCAGGCATCATTGGATGAATACCATTCATGAAATAATGAAGCATCAATATCATCTTCAATGTGATGCATTCGTTCAGTATCCTATGGATTCCCCCAAGAATATTGAAGCAGTTTTTCTGCTTTTTATAGCTTCACTCGTCTGCATTTTTATTTGAGCTTGCTCAAACTTTAACCCTTAAAAACCACCCTTAGAGTTAAAATATCGACAAAAGATTTCTAAGTGCGCCTCTAAAGGGCCAACTGAACATACCTACCAAATTTGAACGTTTTTGGTCCGGTAGATTTCTAGTTCTACGAGTGAGTGAGTCAGTCAGTCAGTCAGTCAGTCAGTGAGTGCCATTCCGTTTTTATATAAATATAGATGTGAATTACTAGGGTTGCCATTTGGAACCTATCACAATCCTTCCTTATCATCAATACTAACCTTATAACCCAAACCTTGAACTGGAAATTCAAATTTTCATGCAATATTCCACTTTATATCATATTTAGCCATTCCTTTGTATAAGATTGTTTCTCTCCTGCTCATCTTAATCTCTGTCATCAATCACTTTTTCTAAAACTCATCCGTTACTGTTCAGTTCTCATTAAGAAGACGATGCTTTATTGATGGCATAATTATTATCGCAGATCATGCTCAAAATACCTCACCGCTGAATCGTTGATGCTATGGTCCAAAGCATGACTTATAGCTGTATTTTAATCGATCTAATCTTACAATAAATAATAATGATCTTTTCGAAAATAATCGATGAGTAATTACTATGATATTTTAGACTGTGCTGTATCATTTTAGAAAGAACAGTTCTGAACCATAGTGAGGTGCACGTTATTATGGCAGTGGAGAAAGATAGAACAACATTGCCAATCCTCTGTCTTGTCAATGCCTTCTATGTAGGGTAACTGATAACGGTTTATTGTTGTAATATTAACTGTTCATTCTCGATTAGAATAATAAATTATATTTTATCAAGCAAGAAATTATATATTTCAATGATTTCATAAAAAATTTTCATAATCGAGATTGAATAATTTGTGATATAATTTATATTTCTACATTGTTAAAAAACAATCTGGCAACAGAGCAAAGCAAGAAAGAGATAGCGCTATCCGCTTTGTTGAGTGATTGACAAGGATAGCAATACAATATTGCTAATTGAATACCGCTATTATAACGTGGACCTCACTATAGGGTTGTTTATTTAGGAAAGTGTTAGGCCCGGCTGCACAAAAGCCGGTTAAATTTTAATCATGATTAGATTCACGAGAACCAATCAGAGAAGGCTTTTCGAAAAGATGGCTTCTCTTATTGATTCTCGTCGAATTAATCACGATTAAAATTTAACCGGCTTTTGTGCAACCGGGCTCTACTACTGTACTCAATGTGAATAGCTGAATTATATCATACATAGGCCTGCATAGGCTCCAGCTAATGTGTCCATACAGTGGCAAATACGTGAAAAATTAAATGTTCTTTTTTCAAAAGGAGCATCATCTCTGAAGTATGGATGGCTAGTATTGAATAAGGAAATGAATAACTGAACTTTTTTCCATGTTTGTTTCAGAGAAAAAAAAAACAAATTAATTTCAAATACATTGTTATACTATCGTACAGAAGTTTATAAATTTCATTGTTTTACACGAATGATTATTCTCAAATCACAAGGGTAATGATGACTAAAAATCCAGTTTTTCACGTTTTCTCGAAAACGGCCCCAAACGATCTTTCCAAATTTGTACAATAGATAGCTATCATAAGCCTATCAACTGACATGAGTCTAATTCCTGGGGAAAATTTCAGGAGCTCCGTAATATTTTGAGAAAAATGGCGGATAATGACTAAAAAAATCCATGTTTTTCATGTGTGTGTGTGTGGCGGCTAAAATGGCAAAAATCTGTAAAAATTTCAGTAGCTCTCCCCATCTATGCAAAGTTTATAATTGATTCTTAATTATTAGGCTTCAGATACAATTTAGACAAAAAATTTTGAAAATGTGGAAAAGACTGAGCATGAGAATGTCTACAATTAATGTTCAGTAACATTTTCACCCAATTAGAAATAAGCTCGAAATTCGAGAAAATGTGATTATCCAATTGAAACTGTTGGCAACTGTTGATTCTATTAAATGGTTCACCTATGAAGAGATAGCCGTCCTCGTGTGTTTCCAGCGTTATTGCCCTGTCACCAGCTGGCTCAAATCTTTGAATAGTAGACTTGAGATGCTCGGGAACAAGCGTCAGGTGATCAATTTCCATAACGGCAAGGAAAGTTGTGTGAGTGCGCCACACCAGATTTTTATAATAGTAGTCGCTTTTTATTTTCAGTAGTTTTCATTTTCTCATTTCTATAATAAATTGAAAACGTTTCTCCTTTTCGAAAGTAAACATTCCCGAATAATTCAATATAGCTGAAACTTCACACTATTTTCTCTTTATTCTTTTTTGTGTTCTACTGCTAGTTTTCCGAAATTAGTTCAAACGTGACTATGACAATGACTACGACTACGCCCCGTTTCGGGAAGAACATTTCTGATTCTAGCTGTTTGAACTAGCCAAATCCCGTGCTCGGAACCCGGCCCTGAGTGTGATTATAAGCATGTGGGTCCAAATGGCAATCTACATAACTGAGTAAGTCTAATCTGATCTAAGATCACACGGCCGACGTCATCTCAAATTTTTCATGAACCACAGTTCGAAGTTTGCTTAGGAAATAATTTACCTGTAGGCCAAATATCAGAATTATTAATTAAGATGCCTCTCCTTTTTTTCAAAGAGAATACTTGAGTAAAAGTTTGTGAAAGAATCCCGACGAGAGATTATCCTAGCAGTGAAAGTCTCATTGTTGGAGAAGGAGTAGTAGGAGGTGGCGTTGGATGAGAAGGGCGAGTGAGAAGAGGAGGAGGACGAGTTGGAAAAGGAAGTGGTTGGGGGGTGTGGAGGAGGAGGAGCAGGATAAACAGAAGGAGAGTAAAAGGGAAGAAAATAGTGCGAGAGAGTGTGGGTAAGTGTGATGCGATATAAAGAGATGTTGGACGAGGAAATTATTTCAAAGATCAAACGATTGTTGTGCACTCTTGTCTTGCAAACGTTTTTTCCCTCAATTTCTCCTCGTTTCTCGGCCTCTTTCATCTCTTGAGTCGCACTGAATTATTCAGCCAATATTCTCTCTTCAAATTTCTTTCTAGACTCTCCAATTTGTCATAGATAAAATATAATACGATTGTTATAGTATATCGCTCCACGAGGCCGGCAAATGGCCATTTGCGGGTTGAGCATGTTTTCAGATGTTTCACGGCCATGTAACGTACGATTATCTTTAAATACAATCAGAAAATATTATCCATATAATGAGAGAGAGTAGGGTTGTGTTAGTTCGTTTGTTCGCATCAAAACATGTCAACTTGTCCGGTATTGCATACCGGAAAAACGGGAATGATTTTGGTCTCCAAATTCTGCATATAGATTCTTAAAATATCAATCTCGTGCACCTGGAAGCCCAAATTTCAATTTTCCTTCTAGATTTTTCAAAATTAATGCTCAAACTTCATTCATGCTACAGTACATGAAGTCATAGGCTACATTGTCATTGTTGTAGCCCAGAAGTGTGTTTTTATGAGGAGTTTTATAATGCTGTTAAAAGACCATTATTTTTGAACGGAGGCGTGTAGTGTAACGGTGAAACGCTTGCTTTTGGAGCGATGGTTCCTCTGTTTGAATCCTGATTCTTCCAAATTCTTTTGTTCTTAATTTTTCCCCTCGAAACGTATTATTATCAATTATTTTTGAATGAATTTGTTTTCATTACAATCGAACTGGGATTTTATCAAATAATTATTTTTAATGTAAAAGTTTGCCACCAGTAAAAATTTAATGTACATTGTCTCTTCATGCTGTGGGCCCATCATTGAATTTCATATGAAAAACATGAATAGATCACAATAAAATAAGTAATAATTCATATCCTTCAGTTATAATGTACTATCAGACACAAATTCGCAGTGAAACGAATATTTTTGGTATTTTGTTTGGAATTAGGAAAACAAAAGGCTGCCTGATTCAAATTGAGGAGGATCTAATCGATACTAAAATTTATTGATGTATTGAAAAAATCAATATGATTCTGTGAGATTTCCAAGTTTTATGTATTCTTCAGGTGATCTATACTATAATAAAAGAAAGAACTGGCTTATACACGTAAGGAATAGGGAATTATGTTTGACGCATCATTATGTCTGAACTACTCAACTGATTAATTTGAAATTTTGCATATAGATTCTCAATTAACCGAGGATGGCTATATGCCTATTCCCAGTTCTTCAAGATTTCATTATGTCAAGTTTTCAATTTTTCATGTTGGTGTATATTTTTCACATTTCTCCAGTTGGTGTATAGAAGCAGCTGAACATTTCTTTTAGAAGGGACATTAGATGATAGGTATGATTGGGGATCCTATTCGAATAAAAATAACTGATTTTCTTTCGCATCAAAATTTTGTTCCGCCATTTTGAATTCAACTTCATTTTTTTTTTAATTGGAAGGTAGTCATATGACAAAGTTAGAAGACAGAAAACTTACGTTGGTCATATGATACAGA
The DNA here is from genome assembly GCF_014356525.2 of Nilaparvata lugens. Lineage (NCBI taxonomy): Eukaryota > Metazoa > Arthropoda > Insecta > Hemiptera > Delphacidae > Nilaparvata > Nilaparvata lugens. The sequence continues at coordinate 26,997,039 of NC_052512.1, forward strand.
ATTTCAAGAGAAAATGAATGGTGAAAACCGCACCGATTTCTCAGACCGTTCAAAAGTTATTCTCATTCAAAGATACTGATAAATCATCCATATATCTATAATCTTTACTATAATAATGTAAGAGCTGGCTCATACACGTACGTGAAATTATGTAGGAAAATTATGTTCGACGCATCATCACGTCTGAACTACTGGAATGATTGATTTGAAATTTTGCATAAAGATTATTTATTAACAGAGGATGGTTATAGGCCTATTTCAAATTTCAAATTTTTATTACGTCAAGTTTTCAGTTTCCAAAGTTTTAAAATAGACCCTTGTGAAGCACGGGTTACCTACTAGTACCTGAAAAACAGCAACAAATGAATGAATACATAAAGCTGAATTTTCGTTTCTGCGAACAGTGCCACGACAGGGTGAGGATCTCAGATCGGGTGATTTCAATAATTAGTTTAAATAACCAAAAAGATAATTTTGAATTATGTTATAGAAGAGGTTAAGTTTATACTTTCGAATAAAAATATGTTGATATTATTCGAAATGTTCTGATTCTTGGATTATAAACACAAATAACGGAATTAATTGGATAAGCTCTTTCAGCACACTTGGAATTTGGACTATATAATACAAAGACCTTAAAGAGATCTTTAAGGTCTTTGATATAATATATGTCTTCAGACTATAATGCTTTTCGTTATAACCACCTCTAATACAAGGCCACGGCCTACGATATTGCCTCGTTGCAGTTTAGGCCTACAATCTAATACTAAGTACATGATTGGTGAAAAAGATCAGCTGGTATTTTTTTAATTTTTTTTTCAACAATCATGTATTAGATTCTAGGCCTACACTGCGACGTTACAATATCGTGGGCTATGTTTTCGTCGTCGACTGCGGAAGTTTATGCTTAAACGAAAAAGCCCATATTCAAGAGATCGATAAGTTGTGAAAGAAACAGCTGATCGTACTCAATTGATTGATCGCCAATGCCATCTTTAGGAAGATTGACGAGGAAACTCTAGGGACCAGGGTCCCTCTAATCGTGCACAATTAATACTCTCACTATTTAGAGTACATGGAATAACTGGGAAGATCGGAAAATGACCACTTCTGAGAACTTTTCTCTTGAATTTCCACTGCTTTCAATAGCATAGCTGGCTCATGAAATTTAGATTTGAGATGATACAGGACAGAGAGTTTGGGATTGGAAGGAGAGTGAGAGGAGCATTGCAAGAGAAAGGAGAGGGAGAATGAAAGTTATAATTATTATAAATGTGGAACAAATTAGAGAAGACGTGGAATAAGGACAGAGGAGCTGTGGTGAAGGGACGGGAGAAGAATACAAAGGTAAATGCGAGAGAATGATGGACCAGAGCAGAGAAAGGGAGGCGTTGGACTCCACACCAATCGTCATTCATGAAATCCCATTTTTGGCAAATCAAGAAAAACTTGTAGAATTGTATTGAGAAGGAGTAGCATTTGTGTTTTGATTTCGAAAGACAATAACAAAATTAACTTTGATTCAACAAATGGCCATCCTATCAATTTCCAATATTTATGAGCAGAAATGCAATTCTGATTTGGATGAAGGTCATTCTGGAACATAAACTGTGATGAAGCTTGTTCTGGAACATCCATTGCTGGATGAAGACCTTTCTGGAACACAGAAAACTAAATCTGACAGCTATATCATCTTCAATCGGATCCATTTTTCGTCTTTTCTTCAATAGAATAAACATTAAACAGTTTGCCTGACTGAATAGACAATATTCCTCCAAAAATAGCTGAAGAAATTGACAGCTTACGCTTAGCTCAGCTCAGATACAATGATTCTCTGTTCACTACCACAGTACCTAAGTACTCATGTATGCATTGCTGCCAACAATAATATTCATTGTTAATCCCAGAAATACCAACCTTATTCTCTCTACTACAGTCATTTATTATCTAGGAATAAATGGAACCGATTTGAAAGGTAGGTTGTCAAACCAAAAGCAAAGGATGAGGTGCGCTTTGAAACAAAATTGCTGATGAGCCTTCATTTTAGCATGGATAAAGTTCGGTTTGGAACTCATTCCCTTCGCAGAATAAGGTCTCATTTGAAATGAAGAGGAGAGTGGATGTAGATTGGTTTGGAACAACAAGTGATTTTCAACCTCACTTTAGAATGGGATGAAAAAAATTCTGGAACATGAATATAGTTTGGTCGTATGCAGGGCTGACATCAATAACTCAATTCCCGATTTTAGTGAATGAGGAACGGTTTAGAATCCAACGCCTCATGAGAAAAAGACGAATAAGAGGTAAGAGAAAAGGAAGTGAACGAGAAAGAGAGGAGAAGGACAAGGAAGAAAAATGGCGAAGAAGATGGAGAATACTTGTCCAGTTGCAGAAGAGAGCGCCAAAAACATTTTCTGAGGGATGAAAAGAAGGCTGGGGGAGAATTTTAATTTATGTCGAGCCAAGTCTCAAAGAGCTGAACAGAGAGAGAAGGAACAGAGAGTGGTAGTGAAGGAAGGAGGGAGAAAGAGAAAGGGATAACGACAAAGGGATGTAACAGATCTTAATTACAAGTCAACCCCTAGTAGGCCTACTGCAACCACAAAGCTTTGTCAACCCGCTCCCTTTCCACCCCTCTCGCATTCAACTTGAAATTAACTTTTTTAATTTCTAAATGTTTATTTATAACCATGTGCAGTGTAACAGATAAACCACTTTTCTCCTTTTCGCCTTTTCCATATCTTTCCTTTCTCTCACTCCATAGCTATACGATTTCCAAGGATACCAAGGGTTTTATTTATTTATTGAATTAGGTTAGCACGAGCAATATTTTTCATTGCATTTTGCTAGATTTCCCGAGGATGATAGCCATAACATTTCAAAAACCGACTTAATGTTAAGCGAAGGACTAGGGAAGATGAGCTAAGAGGGTAGACTGAATGATAAATCCACGATATAAGATTTCTTCAATCTCAACGAGAAAAACCAAGAAATTTGAAATTCGGTTTATAGGTAAGACTAGCTCCGTAATGTTTGAAAATATGCTCAAATTGACTGTCTCTAGCATATTATTCCAATTCTTTCTGGAGAGCTGCACATGACCTAGTTACTACTCCCATCTAGTGGCATAATTTGGAACTATATCTCTAATAATCTTCAACTAATCAGGAGAAAAAAGGCAGAGAAAGGAAAGAAAAGAAAGAACCAATCAATGTAAGGGGAAATGAAACAAGAAGAGAGGAGGAAGAAGGAAGAAGGAGAAAGAAATGTGAGAGGTGAGCTTCATATCACTTCTCAGTTGCTACAAGCTGCCATCTACAGACAAACTCATAGGTTGGAGTAATATTCTACCAATAGGGAAAAGTAAACTGGGCATGATGTCAAGCAATCTGACCAGTTGTAAATCACCACATCTACATTTAATGAATCGAATAAACACTATAGTACTAGAACCAATAAAAATCAATCACCTGTTAGTTGTTAGCTGATTGAGAGAGGTTAGAGTTTAAAGATTTGTGTTGCATTTATGAGTTTATTTTAAACAAGCAAGGGATTGATCGAACCAGTCCTTTGATTGTGTTCAAATAATTTGATCACCCGTTCGGCTGCAGTCAAACTTAACCATTGGTTTGACCGTGGTTGATAGTAACTGGTGTTGGTGGAGCGAATTATTTCTTATTTGACCATCGGATCCGTGTTATCAAATGGGCACGTTAAACTGTCGGTCCCGGCTGAAGTATGACAGTCGTAAGGCCCATTGACGGCTTAAATTATATATTCAGGCGGTGGGACCTTCCCGCAAGGGACTCCCCACCAACAAAAGCCATACGAATTCACTTTTTACTGTTCAAATACTTTGACCACGGTTGGAGAAACCCAAGAATAGTATATAGAATAGCAATTCTATTATACTATTCTAAGGATAGTATATTTTCCAAGGATAGTATATTT